>NC_056417.1:2446742-2749772 GCF_905147365.1 Aricia agestis
TATAGGAATTTTATTCATGATCTATAAATCTTATAAAACTGAATAATTAAAAAAGGCCTATGAAATATGTATTTGAATAAGGTATTTAAATACAAAAAGTAGATCAAAACTATGCAAACATAGCAAATAAACCAATTTTATACAAAGAAACACACAAACTACACAGAAATAAACACAAGTTACTATGTTTAAATTGTAAAAGTTTCCTGCACTATAATCTATACTAATATTATCTATACTAATATTATAATTGGGAAGAGTTTGTTTGTTTGTTTGTTTGAACGCGCTAATCTCAGGAACTACTGGTCCGATTTTAAAAATTCTTTCAGTGTTAGATAGCCCATTTATCGAGGAAGGCTATAGGCTATATTTTATCACGCTAATACTAATAGGAGCGAAGAAATAGAGGAAAGTGTGGAAAAAACGGGCGGAAATCATTTGAAAGGGCTTATTTGAACGCGCTCATCTCAGAAACTACTGGTCCGATTTGAAAATTTTTTTCAGTGTTAGATAGCCTATTTATCGAGGAAGGCTATAAGCTATATTTTATTGCGCTAAGGCTAATAGGAATTCCAAAAAGTTACTGAATAAAGTTAGCAATACGGGGTATTCTCTATGTTACCAGTCATATAATCTATTTTCTGCTAAATTAATAATAATAATAATAATAATCATTTATTTCAAGTATCCCAGACTCATATACGTACAAGATCAAAAAATTACAAACAAAAGTCACATAAGCATACTTACATAATATTTAAATAATAATTATTTTGGTCTGTATTCTGCATGCATGCGACAGCAGTGACTGATATACGGGTTATCAGGGCGTTCACAGAGCGCGGCCAGCATGCCGTTGGAGCCCCCCCCCGCATGCGCCGCATCAGTGACGACGTTCGCCTGCGCATTGTGGCAAAGAAACAGTCCACTCGTGCGCACGCGAACATCGCCGAAGCGCTGCACCAGCGGGGGAGCCCCACCAGCATCCTGAACGCGTTATTATATTGGACGCGAAGGGCGCTGTAGGCCCTTTGCGTATATGCTACCCAGAGGCTGCAAGTGTAGAAGGATGTACAAAAGGCTCTAAACAACATCATTTTTACTTCTAACGAGCATCTCGCAAACCTCCTGACAACCATGTTCGCCCTAACCGACAGCGCCCTTCGCTCCCTTTCGATATCAGTGTCGTCTTTCAAAGTGGACGTCACAATGTGTCCTAAGTATTTAAACTCCTCTACCCTAACCAAAGGAACGCCATTTAGTAAAATAGTCGGCACTGTATCCACCTTTCTGGTTCCACTATGAAAGACCATGTACTGACTCTTTTTACTATTATAAATCAGCCCATGCTCCGCTGCGTAACGCTGACAAATATCAAGTAGCTTTTTAAGACCACAGACTGAGGCACTCAGCAAGACCATGTCATCCGCATAATTTATGTTATTAAAACATACTCCATCAACATGGCAACCAACATGCTGCTTGCTGAGCTCCTCAATCAGTCCGTTTATATAGAGGTTAAATAGGACAGGTGAGCTTAACCCGCCCTGTCTCATGCCACATTCTAGCTTATAGGGATCTGACATCACACCAGCCCATCTAACAATGTTAATTTGATTATCATACCAATATTTAAAAGTATTAACCAGCTCATGTGGTATACTCGACTTTCTCATCTTCTTCCAAAGGATGTCATAAGACACAAGATCAAATGCCTTCGAAAGGCATTTGATCTTGTGTCTTATGACATCCATTATAAAAATTAAACAAATGTTGACATAATATTAAAATAACTCTGTACATCAAAGGTTTGCTTAAGAATGGATCTTTGGGCAAAGTTATCCTATGTGGCAAAGTTGGCATGTTTCGCGGTACTCTATGTTCTATGTCATAAAGAAGAATTTTATTTGAATTTTTAGGACTATGTTCTATGTCATGAAGTGGCATTTATTTGAATTTTGCCGGTCGTGGTTAGCCGCGATAAAGATCGGCACGGTCCTTCAGTTTATCTCCATAGTTTATCTATACTTTCATATTTCTACTGTGGCCATGCTAGGGTCGCTGGAAGAGAAGAGGCTAAGCAGAAGAGATAACGGAGCACTTTCGCATTCATAATAATATAAAAAAATAAGTATGGCAAAAAGAGTGCTTAGCATAGTGCTTGTATACTTATTGCATGCAATGTATATAGCACTCTATTCCGTTTCTTGTAGTCGCATCCATCACTAATCGCGGTCGCTAATATCGGATTAGCACCTTTACTGTAAGTTCATCGACGTCTTTGTAAGACCAATCTGACTCTGAAAGTTTGTGAGTATAGCCCGCGGATCTGTGTTTGTATGGAAGAGTCTTATAGTGAGATAGAGAAAAAATAATTACACAGGGTGTAACAAAACTAAGTGATAATACTTTGATGAACCCCGCATATAGAGTTCACTGTAAAAGTAGCGACGCTGAAAGGCATTTTTTTTAACTTTTGTATGAAAAATTCGTGTCGCTGGGGCGCTTGCCTATACAAATCCCAAAATAATGTTCTTTCAGCGCTGCTACTGTCACAGTGAACTCTCTACGAGAAACACGTACACACTCTAAATTATTATTACTTAGTTTTTAACCGGCTTCCAAAAAACGAGGAGGTTGTATATTCGGCTGTGGATATATTTTTTTTTTTTACTTTTGTGTTACATCTTGTATAAATAGATTACAAATCGATAGTAAAATTATTATGAGTGCTACGACGTACCTTTGACCCCTTTGGTGCTATTAATTGCCACAAAATGATGTATTTAGCAAGATTTTCTGACTTATTTCCTACCTTATTTCATAAAAAGTAAGTTCTTGTCAACAGTATAATATTATTATGCCTATAAAATATTATTATTTTGTTCACTTTATCAGCCACCAACATCTTTTATCACTTATCTTTATGGTAGATACGCTATTATGTATGATAATGTAAATAGATTGCGATTTACGATAAATACCTACGTCATAATATGTGACGTTCAAATACCTTGATACAAAATATTATAGTTGCCATCCATACTAATAATATAAACGTCAAAGTGTGTATGTCCGTCTGTAACCTCTTCACGCATAAACCACTAATCCGATTTTCCTGAAATTTATTATGGAGATACCTTGAGTCTCGGGAAAGGACATAGGATACTTTTTATCCCGGAAATATGTACGGTTCCCGTGCGAGAAGCAAATTTTAGCGCAATGGAGTTGCGGGCATCATCTATTTATATATATATTACTAGCTGTCCCGGCAAACGTTGTTTTTCCATAGTATTTCGCCTTTATTATATATATTGTTTTATTGAAGTGACTAAATAAGTATGGCACCATGGCAACGTCCATCGCTATCCCGTCGCACAAACAATGGTCGTCGACTCGCCGTCAGTCTCGAGTTGTAATATTTTTTTTTTTTATTCAACAAATGCACTTATCAATATAAAAAGTAGCCAGTAGCTGATTCTCAGACCTAATGAATATGTATATAAAATTTGGTAAAAATCAGTAAAACCGTTTCGGAGGAGTGCGGTAACTAACATTGTGACACGAGAATTTTATATATAAGATATTATTCGGGTATGACGCAGCCGGGAAAAAAACGGATATTGGACACATCCAGGAACCGTATATCTTCGTGAGCGGCTATCTTCAGAAAGTTTAATGACTAATTAATCTATCTTTGTCGATGAACATTCGGAGTTTGTCGATACGCCCGACCGGCTAGGATAATTAATTTTAACTTCTAAATTGAACAGGGCAAATCTTTTAGCGACCCCCAACTTGGGAACTGCATAAGAACACTTAATTTAATTACTTAACACCTTGGAATACTAACCAGCGGGGCTAAAATGGTCGCTTTGAAGAATCGTGATATGAATCATACTATGATTCATTTTTCTAAAATCGCAAAATGCAACTCTGCTCGCAATTAATTTCTGTATTTTTGTACTGATTCGACATATTTTGTCAGTTTGACAGTTTTGCCTTTTGGCAATTCATTTGCTGAATTGATTGAGAGGAATTGCTAAATGTAACCATTTTAGCCCCGCAGCTAGTCAGGCCACTGGTTAACGACTTAACCGCTTATATTATTGTGTGTCCATCTGTCTTTCTCTAACCTAAATAATCTAGCCATACATACACATTTTATGTATGGACGCTGGCATATTTTGTGTATCATCATGATTCACGGCACAAAAAATTACGTACTTATTAAGGAATGCGTTCGTGTTCGTTAGATAAAGAATAAAACTGCATTCAACACAATTTTTTTGTGGTTTACCGTTTAATACAGTCATGTTTAATACACAAAATGCTTAACAGCGACCATAATATAGGTTCATTAATTATTCTACTGTAAGTGTGATTGTCAATAGAACGATTTGATTTATAATAATAGCTCCCACACTGGCCGGTGGCCGGTTTCATTGAAACCCGGCCAGCTACGCAGAAGTAATTTTATAGTGCCCAAGTGTGTGCGCAGTACACAAGAGCACTCTCTATTCCTTTACTCTCATAACCCAGTGGGACGGAAGACCGACACGACCGGCGAGAGATCAGGCGCAGGACCGACTTTTTACACGCCCATCCGACGCATGGATCATCATGGATTGCTTGACAGCTCGAGATTGTTGCTCTATTCCGCTAGGTATACTTTATGGTCAAGACTCTATGTGTGACGACGCGTCGAGCCCTCACAAAGCTCGGCTTTTAGCTAGTTATAAGTTATAACTAAATGAATGCTAACTTTGAACAATATTTCAATACGAAATAGAATTTATTATCAATTTGCACTTTAAACAGCTGATAATTTTAAGTGCAAACGTAAAAGGATTATGTTATAAATGGCGGGTAATAAATAGTATTATTTGTTATAAAAAAAGGTATTTATTAGTAGGGTTCCGTGCCCAAAGGGTAAAAAGACCCTATTACTAAGACTTCGATGTCTGTCCCTCTGTCCATCCGTCTGTCTGTCTCCAGGCTGTATCTCAAGAACCGCTATAACTAGACTTCTGAATTTTTTACAGATTGTGTATATCTGTTACCGCTATAACAACAAATACTTACTAAAAACTGTTGGAGGATTTTTCAACTGTTATTTACCGCGTACAGTTAGCCACTTTTTCAAATATCCCCCATATTATAAGATAGTTCTCCTCCATCTACCCTCCATAATAAAATGCCTTGTCGGACTATAATTTAATCTTCTACTCATTTAATAGATTCGAGGGGAAGTCCCAGACCATAGACATTATTTTGTTGTTTTTGATGATTTTATGGCACTGGATACTAGGATCACATAACTTAGGGTTGGAAATTATCGTACTTTTGCGTACGATAATACATATTGCATCGTACATCGTACCGGGGGCGAAATTATCGTACATGTACGATAATTATCGTACGTCTTGCAACCCTGCTTCGTGCTCGAGTCCAACTCGCACTTGGCTGATTTTTTTATATCGTAATACATGAATACCAATTATGTTATAACTTTATTATGGAGATAAAATATATCATAATATTATGACATCAGATGACGCGCCACAACTCCGTTGCGCCAAAACTCGTTTGTCACGCGGGACTGTACATTTTCCGGGAAAAAAGTATCCTATGTCCTTTCCCAGGACTCAAAGTATCTCCATGCCCAGCAAATTCGGTTCAGCGGTTTGGACGTAAAGAGGTAACAAACAGACAGACACACATTCGCATTTATAATATTAGTATGGATTTTTGGAAAAATGTACGGTTCCCGCGCGATGAACGAATTTTGGCGCAACGGAGTTGCGGGTATCATCTAGTTAAAAATATACCTATAACGGCCGTTCCCAATATTTGATCTATCTCTGGTTTTGCCCTACTAGAGATAGGAATAACTCATAATTTACATAAAATATATGTCTCTAATGTCTAATGTGAGCTATTCCTATCTCTAGTAGGGCAAAACCAGAGATAGATCAAATATTGGGAACGGCCGTTAGTAAGTCAATATAAAGGCAAAAAATATTATATTGACAAAAGTAAATAGCTATGTCCACACTATGCGCTTTCGTCTTCAATTATCGTCGTCTTCTTTCATTCAACTTTCGTTTTGGCGCACTCAATAATTGAATACGTCAACGAACGCAACGCCAACTGTCATTTTAATAACAAAGCGAAAGTTTTGGATACGGTCAGAAGGCATGCGTTGCGGGCATGCGCCATGCCTCACGTTCGCTGTTGACTGCGCTATAACGCATGCCTTTGACGAAAAGAAAAAGGCACAGTGTGGACACTATTAGAACATCCTGCGTCAAAAACATCACACGTACTCCCATATACACAATAAATTCAATAATTTCCCCAACCGGGTACGGAACTGAGATAAACAGGGTTTGCTATTTACATTTCAGCTGTAAAGGAAATTAAACAGATTTTGAACAGAAGGTCTCATCACCACCCTTCCTAACCGACAATTTCTCAAATTTAATAAGCCCTCCGAAGATGAAAACTATTTAAAATTATATAAAACGGAAACATCGATACTTAAATTAATATTGAACTAATAAAAAATAAATTGATTGGATCAGATTATGGGGACCTATCAGACAGGGAGCGGTCTCGCATTCAAGCGTTCTGCGTTCGCAGTTTGCGTTAGAGCGGTCAGTCACACAGGAGGAATTTTGACGCGGTATGCGGCCCCCTGTATGAAGAACGCAAAACTGACTCTTGCACGCTTGACCGCGGGACCGCTCTCTGTCTGATAGGTCCCTGAGTACCTATGCAAAAAAATTTCATTAAAATAAAGGAATCATTAAGGGGGCGACTAACTCTAAAGTGTCGATTTTATAATTCATTTTTATACTTGAAAATAAGCCCCGAATTATTTCATTTTCTGAAATTAGATACTACATTATATTTCCGAGAATTCGATCTGAGCAAAAACACGATATCTTAAAATTTTCTCAATACAAAAAAATCACAAATATGCCTCTAATTTTCAATAATTTTTCATTTACTGACATAAACGTGCATTGAACTAAGTTAATATTTTAACACACTGTATAAAATTCTATCATTGAGAAATCGATCTAGCGGGTTATTTTTAATGTTGTATATTTATCGAGTTATTGAGAAAAAACTAATTTGGCGATGAATCCGCGTCGTTCTTTTTCACCTGGCATATGAAAGACGGGCGTGAGTGTGAAGAGAGAAGGAAGATGTTTGATTTTTGGGGTTGGTTGCCCTCTTAAGTATCTCTTAGAGCGGCCGTCAATCATAGTCTCTCCAAAAACAAGAGCTCCTGTTCTCTCTTTTACCTCATACAGTATCAGTGAAACATACACAAGGACTTTACTATCGTGGGTTTCATTATCAATTCATATCGCGCGGTCACACTAGAGCTATCTATAACCTAACATTAGTTACAGATTTAAATTGTTCTTTTAGAACATAATATTGTATTCAAAACCCATGCAGCTTATTTATGAAGCTAATGATATTAAAACAATTATTAAAATTATTATATTACGTAAGTATCATTATTTTAATAATAATTATTAATTTTTTATATTATCTCAGACCAAATAAATACTTTTTATTTGGTCTGAGTAATATTATGTGCTATGGTGAAACCTTTTAAATACTTACTAACAATATTATTAATTATTATTGATGTCGGAAAAGCTTTTAACGGGAAAGTCAAAATTATCTGATGGTGGAAATCTGCGTTCGTTATCGTTACTCATACAAGGTAAATAAGGAAAAACGATTCATCATTACTCCCGAAATTTTCCTGTATTATTATGGAAAGTGTCAAGTTTGAAATTTTTTACTGGATGGCGTTGTTCCACAATCGAATATTGCTAAATTTGTGAGAGGGAGGGGGATAGTCTGGTCGGTGCAGCGTAGAAGAGGATGTAGTTCCTTTCCCCTCCCTCTCCTCTCTTACGTAGGCTCTCTAATCTCCCTCCGTCTTACGAATTTTGCTAAAATGATTTACTTAGATGAAATTCCTTTGGTAATTTGCTGTTACCATAATATGAATTTCATCAGTTGCTGTAGGTATGGTATGTCGCAGAAAAATGTACGGTTTCCTGAAATCGATATTGTATTGTTGCAGAGTCGCGGGATAGGCTAGTTACTAGTATTTAAGTTGTCCCTCACATTGAGATATTTTTTTCACTTTTAATTCATCTTATTACAGTTCTTATACCTCTAAAATAGTGTACAAACATGATATTTTCATGATAACAATCTTATTTCCTGGTATCATGACAGAGACAGACATAATAGAGATAATAACAATCTGTAATTGCTCATCAGCTAAGCCTAGCTTTAACTAAGCAAGACGCTCCCCCTACGGAGATGCCGTAATTTACCGTTTTTAGAGTACTTAATATGAACTCATACTTTGAAATCTATAAAAAATTATAATAAAAATACAGCAATAATCTTCAGCATCTGAACATTCGCCGTTATTAATTTGCTATTTTTGCTTATTATACTCATGGTGTCAGCTTCCGAACTAATACCAATTATAGGATTTTGGTGCAATCTCAGCAACGCATGTATGGTCAAGGTCGTTTGCTCAGGGGATGGCCTTAGTCTCTACAAATAAATAATACCGGCCGGGCTAAAAAGTGAAAAATAAAAAGAGTTATATATCATAACTCTTTTTATTTTTCACTTTTTAGCCCGGCCGCACATTGTCCGAAATTTCTGATCAGAAACAGTTGAACGTCCGCGCTGTCTCTTACATTTTGTACTGAGCCGAGTGAGCTCGAAGTCGTCGGAAGGATATTTCGGATAGTGTGCGGGGTGGCGGTCCGGCGAAATTCAACTGTTTCTGATCAGAATTCGGACAATGTGCGGCCGGGCTTAAACTAGCAAATTACATAATTCTTATCTGTCGAATTCTTAACAACTGCTAGGAGGTTAATGGTTTTCGACTGTTTTTACTTTTTAATACGGCCTAAAATCTAAATTTATTGCTTTAGTAATTAAAATAACGTATATTATGTTTGATACTAAAAGTATATTATCTCTGACACTCCTCGCAAATTACCATAACTAGTTTTAGAAAGATTACAACAATTAATGCACACTATTATTTTTAGTTTAGTATTCACTTATCGGTTTAATGAAAATATCGAGTCTTCAGTTCAGTGTGCGTCTCAGGCAAAATGACATTTACTTTGGCTGTGCAGTTTGCATTGACGATCCATTAAACAATCGGCCAAGTGCGTGTTGGACTTGCGCACGAAGGGTTCCGTACCGTTATAGAGCGAAAGTTGGCGAAAAATTGTATTTTTGTATGCCCTTAAATATTTTATTTTAATATTAATTATTAAAGTACAAATAGAATTAAGGATTTTGTGAATATTTCAAGTGCCTATATTATGTTTCCATTATTGATTACGAGCAAAAAAGGCCAAAAAATCACGTTTGTTGTATAGGAGCCCCTCTTAAATATTAATTTTATTTTGTTTTTAGTGTTTGTTGTTATAGCGGCAACAGAAATACACAATCTGTGAAAATTTCAGAAGTCTAGCTGTAGCGGTTCTTGAGATTCAGCCTGTAGGCAGACAGACAGACAAACAGACAGATCAAAAAGACAGCCGAAGTTTGGCTTGCAATATATTATAAATTACTGATGACACATCATGCCGAAATGACGTCGCATTACAGCGTATGCGTATTGCGTAGCGCATTGCAGGCGTAATCATGGCGAACTTCGGCCGCGTATTTTCGGCCTAGTGTATTTAGACACTTAATTTTTTTTATGACTGCGCATAGATACCGCGGAAGTCTAAATGAATCGCTTATCAAAGATCGATTTGATAAGATATTGTCGATTTACTAAAAAAGTTAGTGTTGTGTTGACGGCCAAAGATGGCGCCGGCGTTGGATCTGCCGTATGAGATCAGAAATGTCACCCCTGAGGAGGACAAGCTCATCAAGAAGTGTGTGATAGGTGTGTTAAAGTGTGTTGTGCTTTATGTTAGGCTAGAGTTTATACCACAGTTTTTCAGTGTTTTCCAGACTAGTGTTTTTCAGGCCAGTGTATTTGTAAGGTGTTTTAAGGCTAGACCTTAAGCGCAGTGTAAACAAGTCAAATTTATAACACCCCTCTTTTTGCGTTGGGGGTTACTTATTAGGCTTGAGCTATAGCTCAGTGTTTATCAGGGAGGTTACTGGAAAGTGTTTTCAATATAAAATTTAGAGCCATTTTTATCCTGGCCAGAATTTACAGGCTAGGCTTTTAGGCTAGACTTATCAGCCAGTGTTTTCAGGGTGCAGTTTACAAGCTAGGCGTTTTCGGTTTAGAATTTACAGGCCAGTATTTTTCATGAAGGTTTAGCCTTAATCGAAGACCACAGATTTTCAGGCCTTTTTTATAACGGTGTTATGAGCAGTTTTAAGTCTGGGTTAGTGTTTTCTGCTAGTTTTAATAGAGAAATTTGGCAGGTTGGTATAATTGTGTTAGTATAATTTCATCTCCAATTACATTCAGTCAGTAACTTACGTTAGTCCACTGCCGTGTCAGTGCACTGCAATAATGTAATTTGATTTCAAGTCAGCACAGTACAATGAAGACAGCCTTTCAATGTCTAACACTATGGCAGAGCCAAGTTGGCACTGAAACGTCAGTGGATTGACGTCAGTTAGGGACTCATTAATATAAAACTGCCTTAAAAGTTAAATAAACAGTTATGTCACGTAAATATTTCCTGAAAATTAAAAGTCAGAATAGGTAGATGTTTGTCGGAAGTGGGGATGGTTTCCAATTGTATTTTTTTTATAAACGAAAGGTACCTAGTATATAATGTTTTAAGCCAACACTAAAATTACATTTTTTGGTAGATGCGGCATGACATTCAATTATAACGCCGCTATTTTGTAAAGCATGCAAGTCAGTCCTGAGTGATAGCTTTTTAAGAACCAAACCTTTTACCAATATAACCTAAATAATGTGGGATACGTTTGTAATTAAATCATTAGTTGATGCCCGAAATTAAGTTGCCTCAAAATTGGTTTATCGCGCGGGAACCGTACATTTATAATAAATACCTCGACTCCAATAAATCATTTATTGGAGTCGAGGTACTCCTTATATTATTAGTTTTATCTACTCTGATAATACACTACAGTATTTAAAACGTGTAATGCTTGTGACACCACCATTTATACATAAACTAGCTGTTGCCCGCGACTTCGTCCGCGTTAGCATAGTAGATCGCATCCCAAGTACTTATTATATTTTATTGTACAAAAATATTCAATATACAGAATTGATTTTCCTACGATTTTATTATATTATATAGATGTTCCGCGCGGCTTCGCTAGCGTAATTTAGGAATTTCACGCAACCGTACATTTTGCAGCAAAAAATAGCCTATGTCCCTTCACGTGGTCTATTCTTCATGCCAAATAACATAAAAATTGTTCCAGTAGTTCATAAGATAATAAGAAATTCCATATATTTTCCCCCGTTTTTCCACATTTTTATCTATTTCTTCGCTCTTATTAGTCTTAGCGTGATAAAATATAGCCTATAGCCTTCCTCAATAAATGGGCTATCCAACAGTAAACGAATTTTTCAAATCGGACCAGTAGTTCCTGAGATTAGCGCGTTCAAACAAACAAACAAACTAACAAACTCTGCAGAATTATAATATTATAGTATAGATAAGGATGAAAATCTAAATCACCCATTAATTATCATCAAAACTTTTCATCCAATTAATTTTATATAAATACCAGTCATCGTAGTCCTAGTTTTATCAAAATACTGTACCTAATCTTAAAAGGCAGTTTGTTGAGATACTTAGCCTTTTTTTCAGTCCAATCCTACCAATTGTTCTTTTTATCATTTTCAGAGATGCAGAATTAAGAATTAGGAGTTCTATACTTTCATTTAACAAAATGCAATAGGTAATTAGATAATATTATCTTTTACTCAATAAGTCTCTAAGTTCTAACGCAAATTTGACGAAAAATCTCGTAAGTATTTATATTTGAATTAATAGTAAGAGCAACAATAACAAAATAATATACTAAATAACAAAATTTGTTATCTAGTCTTTGTTCCTCTTGTTCATTATTTAATAATTTATTATATTAAATTCATTATTTAATAATGAACAAGAGGAAAATACCTAACTAAATGGGCGTATTCACATTTTACATAATATACATAGTAGTAATAGAAGATATTTATCAGATAAACAATCAACAACAAAATACCAGTTGTAAAGATATCGAGCCTGGCCTTGGACAACAAATCGATAGTGCCTGAGTAATAAGTGTCAAAAAGTGGGTTTTTAGTTTTTTACACCTAGTTATTTGAGGTTTTTTTAATGGCAAATGAGGGATTTCTATAATGACAGATGTTTGACATGAATAAATGAATAAAATATACACGGGACAATTATCGTAACGATTTATCTCCTCGATGTTAAAATCGAACGACAAATTGTACGTGTGTAGCAATATCGCAAACGATTTTACGTTCAAAAGATCGATTGGACGATTTTCTTGACGATCGATCGAAACGACAAATTGTCCCGTGTATGGGGATTATTTAATACTTTTTAGTTCATATTATTTAAAGGATGTTATTATTGTCTTTACCTTGGAAGTCGGTTTTAATTTTTTGTTAAAAATAATAATTTAATTTCCATTTTAACTTAATTCGACTACTAGAAATAGCTAAAAATTTTGCTTTTGAGCAAAATTTTTAGCTATTTCCAGTATTTTCGATTTCATTTTTTCGATTTCATTTATGATTCGATTTCATTGTTATATAATATGATATACATAGGTACAGCCCAAGTTTATAAAAGCATGTAAGAAAATTGAAATTCTCATGGGCCATCACATTCCCATCACTGCATCACCTGTCACCAGAATCATCAGTACCACGAAAGCCCTTTGATATTATGATCTCAAGGGTACTCGAGTCAAGGGTAAATCTGTTTAGGGTGAAGCCAAACGAGCGTAATTTTGTGAGTCGTGAGTCGCAGAATTTCGGTCGCGTAACTAAATTATTTTTCGTAATTATGACTCATAAAATTATGCTCTTCTTCTTCCTCTAATGAAGTAGGATTTTTCTATGAAACTGAGTGCGGCAGAATTTCTGCCAACCGAAATCCTGCAACTCATGAGTCGCGACTCACAAAACTACGCTAGTTAGTCGTTTGGCTTCACCCTGATAATTATCTATATTTTTTATCTTTTATTATATCTTAATACGTAACTAATAAGGTATTGTTTTTTTAATGTGATTATCTTTATCAGTAATAATTGGACTTATTAGTGCGTCTGTACTTTTGGAATTTCGGTTATTTGTGACTAATGCTTATGATAGTTGATGACCGGGACTCCGTTGCGATGAAATTCTCTATCATTCGGGTACCGTACATTTTTTCGGGATAAAAAGTATTCGCGGTTCCCGGCGCGGACCTCAAAATATATATCTGTCGCAGACCACAGTCATCTGGTTTAATCTGAGATTCCATTGAATGACTAGCGTATTCATAGAATAACACCATTCAATTGAATGACTAAAGGACAACTCGTCAAGGCGTTGACTGTGACGTTTAACGTTGTGACTAAAATTCTTATTATAGTGAAGTCGTTAAATGGGATGCTATATTTTTTTAAGTAGCCGTTGAATAGATAAATCTACGCTGTCATATTATTTTATCACAAAAAAGCACTTTAAAGGAAATTTAATTGACAAAATTTTAAAACAGTGCTATCAGCTGTGCGAGCTGTTAGACGCCATATTTGTTATGGTGGCAACTAGCGCCGCAGTGGGAAAAAAGAGAAATTGAACGTATTTCCCTTTTTTCCCACTGCGGCGCTAGTTGCCAATTACCTGACTGATTTCATGTCCGCTATCTTCAAAGGGCTATATAACAAATCACTAACTAGTTTGACGTTGAGTGAAGATCGACGATCGGCCGAGTCATTCAATTGAATGGTGTCATTCAATGAATGCGCTAGTCATTCAATCGAATCGCAGATTAAACCTGATGACTGCGACATATATATACCAAAGAGCAAAACTGGTTCACCGTTTTAAACGTGACGAGGTAACACACAGACAGACAAAAATTCAGACATATTTTTATTAAATTGTTTACAACTTGTAAGATTATTGCTTTTATTCCAGTCATTACGTTCAAAAAATCGGGTTAGAAATGCAAATGAACCGAGAAAGCCAAATTTTGGATATTACGTGGGTGATGGATAGAAAAAATTAAGTTCAAATTGTCGACCAAAATAATCTTGTGGGGTTTCTGCCGTCATGAAAAAAGGGTTAAATTCAGTTTTTTCATCATTTAAACTCGTTTCCCCATCGAAATACAAAAACCTTTTTTTTTTTGGTCTCGACGGGGAACCGAGTTGTTATATTATGATAAAACTGAATTTAACCCTGTTTTCATGATGGCGGAAAACCCACAAGGTCCCCACGTAGAAAATTTGGCTTACTCAGTTCATTAATTTCATTTCCAAATGTATGGCCGCGCCATGCCGACTGTCGGCGACGTGTGCGCGCGTGGAAGAACAACGTACTGATTTTGCATCGACCGACGGTTTGCCGATAGTTTAGTTTGAACGCAGTTGAGAAGCCCAAATCTTTGTAGTAATGGGAACTTGCACTGATTATAAGCCCGACCAAACTATCGGCCGATAGAAAGTCTGCAGTGTGCGGGTACACAGTACACACGGCACGACGATTACGTATCTTGCGACCACTCATCACGATATCTGCTATCTGTCAGTTAAATATTGTACTCAAAATTGTTGACAGATCAGTCGCAAGATACGTAATCGCCGTCGGGTCGGCCGTCGGCCTGTGATCAGTTGATTTTGGACAATTTTATCCTGTTGCATGGCTGTGGCCAGATATAGAATCAGCCTGTCACTACCCTTTAAAGTACTAAAGGCGCCGGTTGGCAGCGGGCGACATGAAGCAACCGCAGACGACGTCTCGTCGCGACACTACTGGTTTCTATATTGTATAATGTATTTGAACTATGAAACACCCTCTGCAGCTAGCGACACGAAGCTAGCGACACTTTCATAGCAATATGCATAGAAACCAGTAGTGTCGCGACGACACGTCGTCTGCTGCGACTTCATGTAGCCGGCTTCCAACTTGTACCTTGTAGGGCCGGCTTTATTTACCGACTCAAAAAGAGGGAGGAGGTTTTTCGATTCGACCGTGTAAACAGAGTGTAAAAAAACAATGAGATGAAACTTTAGCGCGTGTTTCTATCCCTTATAATAATAATAATACTCCCCACACCGGTTTTGGTGACGGTGGCCGGTTTCATTGAAACCAGACCAGGTACGCAGGAGTAATTTTATAGTGCCCAAGTGTGTGCGCAGTACACAAGAGCACTCTCTATTCCTTTACTCTCATAACCCAGTGGGACAGAAGACCGACACGACTGGCGAGAGATCAGGCGCAGGACCGACTTTTTACATGCCCATCCGACGCATGGATCATCTTACTTGTCAGACAATCAGGTGATCAGCCTGCATTGTCCTAACCAAACTTGGAAATAACATGTTTCCAACGCGGGAATCGAACCCACGACCTCCGGAGTCGAGAGCGACGCTCTAACCACTAGACCACGGAGGCGTTGATCCCTTATAAATCTTATAATATAGACTTTACTGTAAAAGTAGTTGCGCTGAAAGGGCAATTTTGTTTTGGTATTTCTATGAGCGAGCGCTCCAGCTTCATGAATTTTCCCATACAATTTACAAGTCACAAAAAAAAACTCTTTCAGTGCGGCTATTTTCACAGTAAACCCTATACTTAATGTAGAACTATATTATGCTTTTTATGTTTGTTCGCGGCTAATTTTGTCGTTTATGAACCAATTTTGATGGTTCTATTTTTGTTCGAAAGATGACATTTCAAAGGTGGTACCATAATGAATTAATATTGTTTGAAGTTGGTTTTAATTGAAGAAACGAGTCGATGAACTAGATACCAATAATTTATTCCCTTAAACTTCGAATAAACTTGTAATTTACGTACTTTATCATTTGGTTTATGTATCGGGCTAAACATAAAATCCACTTATTTTTTTCTAATTGTTTTCCCAGTCCTAAACCTTCCATTTATGCAAAAAAAAACCGACAAAAACTGTTACTTACCCATTTTATCCACTCATGACTTGAATAATTAAACTCAAACCCTTCTTCTCAGGTCACACGAAGCCGTTCGTGAAATGCGGCAAAAAGGGATATGTGATGCCGGGCGCGTTCCGGAACCACGCGCGGGCCATACACGACATGGAGGTGCGGCCGGATGATGTGTGGGTCATCACCTTCCCTAGATCAGGTACTTACATATAATACAGTGTGTTAGTGCAAACACCGTTATCCTTGAAACCATCAAATGAGCCCGTCAAAATGAACAACTTTTTCTATGAGAACAATGCTGGGAACTCAAAAAAATCCGTCTTCATACCCATACAAATTGCCGATCCGGGTATGGGTATGAATGTTTATGGTTTCAATGATAACGGTATTTACACTAACACACTATATACATACATACATAATTACATATTATATACATCCATACTTCCATACTAATATTATAAATGTGAAAGTGTCTGTCTGTTACCTCGTCACGCCCAGACCGCTGAACCGATTTTGCTGAAATTTGGCATGGAGATACTTTGAGTCCCGGGAAATGGCATAGGATACTTTTTGTTCTAAAAAATGTACGGTCCCCGCGCGATAAACGAGTTTTGGCGCAACGGAGTTGCGGGCATCATCTAGTAATATTTTTTTTCATTTTTACTAGTAAGCCCACTTAGCCACTCCCACTCTCCTGAGACCGTGAGGACATAATCTAAAGTTTGTATGTAATCGAAACAGTGCCCTAGGTCGGAAATGATAATACGTCATTATCGATGAGAAGTGCAAAATCCTCACTCAGCAACAAGTTACAACCCATAGGGTGAGCCAAACGAGCGTAATTTTGTGAGTCGTGAGTCGCAGAATTTCTGCCGCGTAAATATCTTTTCATACAAATCATGACTCACAAAATTACGCTCGTGTGAATCAAACAGGACTTTTGTATGAAACTGAATGCAGCAGAATGGGGATTGTCCATTTTTTTTTAATTTTTCTCATTACAAAAACATTTCGAGGAATAAGGTCAGTGATCGTTTTTCTGTACTTATATAAAAGAAAAAAATACCCATTGGTTACCTATATTTTTGAACAAATATGTTTACCCTTAGTTTGACCTTCAATGGCGTTAAATAAGCAATAAATTCGACCAACATTACATTTCGAACTTTTGGTAAGCTTCTCGTATCAGCTTTCACATAATGAGAACTGGCATTTGACGAACCAGCCATTATAAATAAGATTGAAAGGAAATTTAAAACACTATAGAGGTCAATTGGCCGCCGGTGATGGCGTCAGAGCGAAACTTTAAAAATTTATTGAGAAAAAACTAGCCAATAAATTTCAAAATTATTGAATTCATATTCTTAAAATACCCTATTTTAACGAAAAAAAATATAAAAAGTACATGTTATTTTTTTTGGACAATGCCCATTGGACTCACAACTCACAAATTACGTTCGTTTGGCTTCGCCCTTAGGCATTCGATGACAATCTCTTCGCGTTGGTAAATCCTGCGTAGATCGACTACGTCGTAGTTACTACGTCGTTGTTACTATACTGTACTCGGCGAAACATGGCGATAGCGGTCATTGACTCCCTGTCAAAAACTTGTCATTTTCTATGTAAACCGCGATTGCATTGTCAAGTGTCAGATGTTGTCAATCGCGGCTTTGTATAGAAAATGACAAGTTTTGACAGGGAGTCAATGACCGCTATCGCCATGTTTCGCCGAGTACAGTATACGTCGTTGTTACTACGTCGCAGTTACGACGTCGTTGTTACTACGTCGCAGTTACGACGTCGTTGTTACGACGTCGCAGTTACGACGTCGTTGTTACGACGTCGTTGTTACTACGTCGTAGTTACTACGTCGTAGTTACTACGTCGTAGTTACTACGTTATTAAAGCTGTTCTTTCGACATTGTTGCAGTTTTTAAGCGATTTGGTGACGATTTTTATTTATGTAGAATTCGATTAGATTTAATGTGAACTGACCTCATTTCTATTGTTTTAAAAGTTTTTTTGCTTTCAATGCAATATGAATTTTATAAAATTCAACGCGAAAATTGTCCTATTCCAAAAATACCCGAGGTATTATTAAGAGCATCACAATAATTACTATGTCGGCCCAGGCATAGTGCACAAATTGTATTATTCACTGTCCAGCCACGTACATTTTAAACCTTTGTGAAAGCTTCATTATAACTTAATTTTGGCTTTAGCCTCATCGGTTTTCTGGGATTTCGCCATGAATTTTAATTTCTACACTTTTTTCGTCGCTTTATTCAGACCGCGACGCGTAGATGCATATTTTCAATATTTGTATGAATTACACAGATTTGTAAGACGTCTCATGCAATTAAATTAAAATCTGTCAATTTATCGCAAATTTAGAAATGCATCGCAATGCAAGAATTGACCATTTGACCCATAGGGTTGATTCAGACCGCAGATGCATTTCTAAATTTCTCAAATCTGTCAAATCCATACAAATTTATGCCGCGCCGCGCCTCGCCTCGCCTCGTCGCGTTGCAGTCTGAATTGGCCCGGGGTTGGATTATCAAAAATATAATAATATTTAGATGTCACTCTCTCTTTAATTCAGGTTGTTTGCGCGTGAAACGTTCAATTTTTCGTACTAAAAACTGTGAGAACGTGGTATTTCTCCGGTCGAGTCGGACCATTCGTGCCGAAGCATGGCTCTCCCACGTAATATTAAAGTACGGATGACGAATAATTGTATAGAAGTAATAAGTTCTACTGAAGCAGTGTGTAAAAAGGCTTTCTATAATTTCCTTTTCAGGGACCACATGGACACAAGAGATGGTATGGCTGCTGGAGAACAATCTCGACTACGCCGCAGCGAGAAACACACCGCTTTTTGAAAGATTTCCGATGTTAGAGTAAGTGGAACACAATATTTTAGAGTAAGTGATGTTGGAGTAAACTCTGGAACACAATATTTTAGAGTAATGTAACGGTGATGTAAGCGGGCGCCTAAACCTACAATAATATTGAACAATATCACGTATCGCGTAATATTATTAACCGTCTAGTGCCCAAGTGTAATACCACAATAAACAGCTTACAGCCCCCTTAGACAAAGTATCTTTTGTTAAAAACGATGATGAAATTCGTTATCAAAATGTATCCGGTTTGACATAAGTCATCGCTAAATGACATTTCGCTTGCGAAGACTAATGTCGAATACATTTTGATAACGAATTACGTCATCGTTTTTAAACTATAGGGACTATTTGGCTCATAAAGTTAATATACCTAGCGGAATAGAGAAACAAAGGCCTGAGCAAGAGAGATGTCACTATCAGTAACACTGCGTCGTAAAAAGAGACGTGTGATACATGACAGCAATACTCTTTTTTTGACGTCCAGTCGGCACGTGCCGCACGTTTTCAGTTTAATCTCATAGAAATCATGTGTATACGTACACATATTTTTACACACAGATGAAACCAATTTCGGTTTCGTTTGACAGCTCGAGATTGTTGCTCTATTCCGCTAGATATATTATCTTTATGATTTGGCTACGGCCTCAGATCGAGCGTTCGTTCTATCGCTTATTGCACCGTCATTGCATAAATCATTTTTTTTATCAGATAATCATTAATCAGGCTGCATTATCTAAACACTTATGATAGTATTTAATGATAATTATTAATAATTATTATAAAGGTTAGTACATTTAGTGCAAGGAGTGCAAGCCTAATTAATACCACGCGTTATTATTGATAACAAACACTTACTTAACGCTACTACAGTTCAACGATTCTAACAAACACTTATAACAACATTCATATTAATTAACAAACATAGGTTTATTAATTACTAGAGATCGCCCAATGGTCGAAATTCGACCTTATTTGCAACGACATTAGGACTACTCCTATTGTAAAAAATATTGACTTCATCATAGTTTTATTCAATTCTTGTCTCTGGGACTCAGCTGATCTCATTGTCTAATAGTATTTCAAATTAAATATAAAAAACAATAATCCATTTTTAATTTGTCAACAGCTTGTTGTCAGCAGACGTCAACCATAAATAAAAGAGTATAATTCGTATGTATAGGCTTATCTCTCAAAAATCTGTCATTTTTTCTAATAGTAGTGTCGTAACGTTTACGTAGTGTGAGTAACGTTTTATTTGTTAAAAATATATATGATAAAAGCATAATTTTAAAATAATATTAGCTCGATGCACTCCTTCACCATATAAACTATAACTGTGCGAAATTTCATGCACCTACGTTTCCCCGTTTTTCGTAAAAAGGGTTACAAAGTTTTTCTCTCACGTATTAATATATAGATATTATACTAGCTGTCCCGGCAAACGTTGTTTTGCTATATATATTTTTTTTTTATGAGATAAGGGGGCAAACGAGCAAACGGGTCACCTGATGGAAAGCAACTTCCGTCGCCCATGGACACTCGCAGCATCAGAAGAGCTGCAAGTGCGTTGCCGGCTTTTTAAGAGGGAATAGGGTAATAGGGGAGGGTAGGGAAGGGAATAGTTGAGGGTAGGGAAGGGAATAGGGTAGGGGTAAGGGGATTGGGCCTCCGGTAAACTCACTCACTCGGCGAAACACAGCGCAAGCGCTGTTTCACGCCGGTTTTCTGTGAGAACGTGGTATTTATCCGGTCGAGCCGGCCCATTCGTGCCGAAGCATGGCTCTCCCACGTATAAAATTGAAAATATAATGTTTTCAATTTTCGCCCATATTATTTTATGTCAATAGGCCTCTTGGATATCAGTTAAGTAATAACTTAAAAATACAAAGTAAAAAATCATATTCAATGAATTTGAAAGAATATTTCATGATCGTGTATATTTAAGTAAATATAGCTTTCGATAAGTACTGGTTTTCCGCGGAAAGTCTGCTGAAATATTATGAACTGCACAATCAAAAATAATTTGGCTCATTACTTTTTATTGTGCTAAAAATATAAACAATTAAGTACCAAAAAAGTGCAGTGACTTGTATGAGAATCGTATGAGAAAAGCGCCCGTGAGTTTCCGACGTCAACTGACCCGCGGCGTTGCCGTAGCTTAGCAACGATATCCAAGAGGCCTATTGGCTCTTAATACGTATATGCAAAGCATAAAAGTGTGTCAAGAACTTTAGTTCTGACCAAAGCCCATAAAAATCATACATCACTTCTCCTTACAGGATTTCCTCCATGGTCCCCGAAATGGCGATCGAGCTGATCAAAGCGGACTTCCTGAACCTGGCCAGCTTTCAGGGTCTGAACAAGGCCGTCAGGGTCCAGAGCTGGGAGTCCATAGACAAGGCACCGTCCCCCCGGTTCATCAAGACCCATCTGCCCCTTTCCCTCCTACCTCCGGACCTCCTGGATAAAGCGAAGGTCATCTACGTGGCGCGGGATCCGAGGGATATAGCTGTATCGTACTATTATCTACACAAGATGGTGGGCAAAACGCTGTATCGAGCTTCATTTAAAAACTTCTGGAACGTGTTCAAGAAGGATTTGTGTGAGTTGCTTTGTTTTTTTAAATAAGGGGTCAAACGAGCGAACGGGTTACCTGATGGAAAGCAACTGCAGTCGCCCATGGACCCTCGCAACATTAGAAGAGCTGCAGGTGCAATTGAATGCTTCTCCTTTAAGAGACCGGGTACCATCGAAATTCTCATACATACGTAATACCAAATACATTTTCTCATACGAAAATATTTAACATGTTTGAGTTATTTTTCAGCTTTAAATAGTAATTACCTAGGTTCCTGCGTAAAAATTTACTACAAAATATTTAAACACTAAAAAATATAGTAAAACACTAAACAATATATAAATAAATAGTAAATTTACTACAAAATATTTAAACTCTAAAAAATATTTGTATGAGAATTTCGATGGCACACGGCCTCTTAAATAAATTTATCAAAACAGTTCAATGTGTCCTTAAACTTTTTATTACAGCTGTATTTAAACGTAATATAAAAATTATATAAGTAGCTAATCAGTATTCAGTATGCGTAAACTGATTAGCGCCTATAACCAACTAATTAGTGTCTATAAATTACCTAATTTATTTAATTGTCTTTAAAGACTAATACCTAACAGGGAATATTGCGCAAAGGTCAGAAAAGAGAGTGCTACTAGCACTTACAGTCAGTAAAATAATCCGATTAAAATCCGACATTTTGCACATATCTCAGCATATTGATATCAAACGTCGAACAAAACTTTTTGTTTACTGTCTGTGCTGATGCTGTCTTTAGCGTGAAAACATAATATATATAACTATAACCTATAATTATTGTGCCTATACTGCAAGTATAGGCACAATTATAGGCACAAAAGTTATAGGCACAATTCAAACATGCAATGTGCACACCTTACTTATTCTATTTTACATTTAAGGTGACGCCGCGTTAAAGTAAAAATCGTTTTGGATATGTTTCATCACTTGTTTTCTATGGGCAAATTATAGTGTATGCTTGAACTATGTACTATGTACAAATTTTGGAAGCTTAAATCACTCTCCTCTGTTAACAAAATTAGAATCCCTGTTTTTATAGAGGTATTTTTGATCAATTATTCTGTGTTATAAAAGTTGACCGATCGTGTTATGCTATGGGTAATTCATGATGAATACTGACAATGAACTTTAATTTCTTAGCTTTAGTCACTGTTGAGAAAAATCGATATCGCTGCAGCCAAATTATCAAGGCGTCACCTTAATAACTAGGTATTATCTGAACAGGAGGGCTAGCACCTCCTGTTCAGATACTAAATAGGTATTCAGGCATTGATCAGTAAACTTTTTGTTTACTGTTTATGCTGGTGCTACTGTCTAGCATGAGTCATGACAACATAGCAGTAATATATCCTATTCATGATAATTCCAGTGCCATGGACGCCGGTGGTCACTCACAACAACGAGGCGTGGTCGCAGCGACACAACAAGAACCTACACTTTGTCTTCTACGAGGACATGATTAAGGTGATTTAACCATCTTTTTTAACCTACTTCATAAAGAAGGTTATTGTTTTGACCTGTATGTGTTTTCTCCAGTAAAACTTGTTGCGGGTGTCAAAACTCAAAATAGAGGGAACGAGTTACGAGCTAGGGCCACCTAAAAGCTGTTTTGGCACTTTTGATATAGGTAGATCAAAATTCAAAGGTATTCTGAACTTGGTTATGAATTATGATGTGCTGGGTGAATGTATCTTTTTTAACCGTCCTGAAAAGCTTTTTTGGGCGTTTTATGTAAGTTACTTTGACACGCTTTAGACTTTAAATGTCTACTGTCTAGGGCAGGGGTCAGCAAATGGCGGACCGCCAACCCATTGTGTGCGGACCAAGCATTTTCACAGATTATAACTTCGTTAAAAATAAATTTCCGTCTCGATGAACATCTCCAGGATTAAATTCCAATAGCTCGCACCAATTTCACTCCTAACATCAGAGAGATAATTAGCTACAAAAATTGACATTTTTTTCACAATGTGTGGACCACAAAGGTCATTTTATTTCTTAAAATCTAGGGCATCATCTCATTACCATCTAACAAACCACCCTCTTCTAGGATCTACGGAAGGTCATCCACGGCATGTGCCACTTCCTCGGCCGCAACTACCTGGACGAGCAGATCAACACGCTGGCAGACCACCTCAGCTTCGACAGCCTCAGGAAGAACAAGAATGTGAACAACACCACCGACGGCAACAATAACATACAGTTTATTAGGAAAGGTGAGCAAAATACTGCATCAATAACATACAGTTTATTACAAAAGGTGAGCAAAATACTGCATCAATAACATACAGTTTATTACAAAAGGTGAGCAAAATACTGCATCAATAACATACAGTTTATTAGGAAAGGTGAGCAAAATCCTGCATCAATAACATACAGTTTATTACAAAAGGTGAGCAAAATACTGCATCAATAACATACAGTTTATTACAAAAGGTGAGCAAAATACTGCATCAATAACATACAGTTTATTACAAAAGGTGAGCAAAATACTGCATCAATAACATACAGTTTATTACAAAAGGTGAGCAAAATCCTGCATCGTTGGACGTTCTTAGTTCCAAAATCTGTTAGAACTTCGAACCAGTCAACACCAATGAAAGCAGAGATTCTGAAATAGTTTGGAAGGAATGAGGACATCATGCACTCAAAGACAACGAGTGAGAGATAATGGTTGCGTTGTGTTTTGACGGAGTTTTTTTTTATGAAATAAGGGGTCAAACGAGCAAAGGTCACCTGATGGAAAGCAACTTCCGTCGCCCATGCACACTCGCAGCATCAGAAGTGCTGCAGGTGCGTTGCCGGCCTTTTAAGAGGGAATAGGGTAATAGGGGAGGGTAAGGATGGGAAGAGAAGGGAATAGGGGAGGGTAGGCAAGGGAATAGGATAGGGGATTGGGCCTCCGGTAAACTCACTCACTCGGCGAAGCGGTGTGCGGCGTTAAGCGGCGTAAGCGCTGCTTAACGCCGGTTTTCTGTGAGAACGTGGTATTTCTCCGGTCGAGCTGGCCCATTCGTGCCGAAGCATGGCTCTCCCACGTATATTTTTATGAGAGGCGAACCAAAATATGCATGCTCATAGGTGCATTCTTACATAAATAACTCGCGTGGGAAACGTAGATTTTCCAGGCCATGTAGCCAAAACTTTTTCGTTAACGCTTCTTTATAGAATCGCCAACCAAAATGTATGGAATTGACTTGAGCGTTCGTTAATACAACGTTGACGTTGGACTCGTCAGTCAATTCCACATTTTGATTGGCGATTCTATAAAGAAGCGATAAAAAAAGATCTTGGCTCACCCCCCTAAATAATTTTATAGAAAGATAAAAGATTTTAATCTTTTATCTTTTATTTATGATTATTTTAATCTTGCGTATTTATATTAATTATTATTAATGTTTCGGTCATCTTGAACGTCTTTCTCCTATTTTCATGCTAATCCTTTCCCTTTTCAGGTGAAGCAGGCGGCTGGGTGACACACTTTGATCAGGAAATGAGAGATGAGGCTAATGACTACCTATCTACCCGTCTCTGTGGCCTGGACCTTCGGTACCCCTCCTATAACGAGGACCACATAGAATGTTCTAGACTTTAATTGGAAAGAAGTTCCTTATCGCGCGTTGCGAAAGGGGGCTAGACGGTAAAAGTTCTAACGACACTTTTTAGTACCTGCGAAGTAGGGCAGAGGGCGTTGATGTAGCGATGACGTCAACTGGCGGGAAATTTAAAATTCTAACATTCCTCTATGGCGGGAAACTTTTAGCTGGATGGGGTGGCGGTACTCTTCATTTTTTTCTTGTTTTTTTTTATAACTTCGTTCCATCCGGGTGTCTATTGACACCTCTCAATTTTTATTCTTTTATTTTAAATTACAATTATTAAGCTATTGCATAGCTTTTATCGCGAACTTTGAGCGCGGCTACCGAACCAAGAAATTCCGTAACAAAAAACACCTAACTCTCGTCTAAGGTCGTTTCTGTTCGGCCGCGTAGCTCGTGGTGTGATGATCGACGTTACCCGACTTTGGCACAGTGTTTGTGTGCGTGTGACGTATGTAAATTATAATTGCATAAGATGATAAAAAATGCTATGCAATAGTGCCACACGTTTTTATTATTAAGAAATTTATGGCAGACGGCAGACAGTATTTATTATATTATATTTTGTTATAAGTTTGATAAACAGTGTGTAAGTGTAAACACCGTTATCCTTGAAATCATCAAATGAACCCGTCAAAATGAACAACTTTTTCTATGAGAACAATGCTGGGAACTCAAAAAAAAATGTCGTCTTCATACCCATACGGATGCCCGGATCAGCAATTTCTATGGGTATGAAGACATTTTTTGAGTTCCTAGCATTGTTCTCATAGAAAAAGTTGTTCATTTTGACGGGTTCATCAATCATTTTGATGGTTTCAAGGATAACGGTGTTCACACTAACATCTTGTATAATAATATTTTATAATTTAGCTAAATTGCAAGACTGGCTTTCTTGTATATTATTTTACCCGATAGTAGGCGGTAATATTTACTAAAGCTACGTTTCTAATATTATGTGCTCCTATGTCCTACGTAATATTAGGTATTTTAAAAGAAGTAAACTATTTATAATTTGGTTTTAAAATATTGTCTAAAAATATGATTTCTCGTGTCTTAAATAATAATATGTTCATACCAAATTTCATCCAAGTCGGTTCTGCAGTTTGAAAAGATATGAATATGACAATATAAAAACACTTCGCACTCACAGCTATTTTATTACGGATTTACGTTTTATTAGAATTGTAAATGACAAATGTAAATAATACTAAGTAAATATAATATTTATTATTTATGTTACAAGTAGGATAAGTTTTAGTTTTGTTGTTAAGTATATTTAAATAAAATATTTTCAATTTCTTCTGTTTACTTTTGCATTTTTACCTACCCAACCATAATAGGCTTGATGACTATTTTTTTTTTTCTTATTGGTATTTGAACGACCTTTAAAAAATAGAAACATCGCTGAAAGAATGACTATGATAGCTTAAAAATTCACCAAGATATGACAATTCAAACATCTCATAAAATAGACCTGCCCGAAACGCTCCATACAAAGTGCTACGAAAGACTGACGTCACTCTTTCGTAGTTTGTATGCATCGGGAGAGAACTTTGTTCGATAGGTATATTAAATATTGCGTTTATGAAAGTGGTTTAATAACAAAAGTTGCATTTAATTGCAAAAGTTATCGACTTGAATATCCAACTTTGAAGGCGCTTAACAAAAAAAATACAAATGCTATCGAGCTGAAATTTTGGGAACACTTATTTTTTACCGTGATTTCTTTATTTTATTAACAAAATTCGCTAATATTTGACCTTGTCATCATCCCTATTAATTATAATAACTGGATGATGCCCGCTACTCCGTTGCGTCAAAATCCGTTTATCGCGGGAACCGTACATTTTCCGGGATAAACAGTGATATGTCCCGGGACAGAAAGTATAATATCTATACCAAATTTCAGCAGACACAGTTCAGCGGTTTGGGCGTGATGAGGTAACAGACAGACAGACATACAGACTTTCGCATTTGTAAAATAATAGTATGGAAGAATGGATATAAAATGAAAGTATTATTTATATTATTACAAGTATTTTTATATTAAGAAAGAGAGTATTATTTTCTTAAGAAGTAGAGCTACTATTAATTGTAATTTGTACGTCCCTCTCATTGCTGTAGCTAGGGTCAGATTTGAGGTAGGGCAGCATTGGTTACAGGTAGGGCGGAAGTGAAAAAAAATATCATAATTGATTGATTTTCTTGGTTATTTTAAGGTAGGGCATTGCCCCCCAATGCCCACCTCTAGCTACGGCCGTGGTCCCTCTAAAGTACAGAATATACTATTCCCATAGGTAACTAAAAAATATATCTAATCTTAATCTATTTAAGTAAATCTAAATAATATTATATAAATCAAAGGTGACTGACTGATTGACTGACATAGTGATCTATCAACGCACAGCCCAAACCACTGGACGGATCGGGCCGAAATTTGGCATGCAGGTAGATGTTATGACGTAGGCATCCGCTAAGCTGATTTTGATAAATTCTACCCCCAAGGCGATAAAATAGTGGATGAAAGTTTGTATGGAATTTTGTCAATTTCCAACCGATCGGGCTGAAACTTTAAATCTAATTAATAATAAATAATAATAATACTTCTTAACGCGAACGAAGCGAAGCTAGCAACAATAAGGCTTATGTTATTACGATTTTTTCTATGAATTATATCATAAGCCATTGCATAGAATTTCTCCCCAAAAGCTGTTTTTCCTTTCAAAAGAAAACGATTAATAAAGTTGGAACTGTTCGTAACGGCAGGAAATTGATTTGAAGGTATAATAAACTATATATTGGTTAAGTATGTGGAAGCTCCCTACCGAAGTATACAAAGAGTTAGGTGACAATAGACTTGGCCCTAAGAAGGCAAAGAAAAAAAGAAAAGGTTTTTGAGAAAACTGTAATCGATTCTACGGTATTTTTTTAAGGGCATAGAACTTATGTATTTTATTATTAATATGGTTACGTTTATTCCGCTTATGAGATAAATCAGAAAATCATCAGAAAAAACATCTGCTTATTATTTTATATCCATTAGTTAAATTATGGAAATAGTAACAGTGTCATTAAGGGTGGGTTGCAGGTTAAGATTATCGTAAAGTATGGAGTCAATTATGGCCTTTTACTAGGGATTCGACAGTTCATTTGACATTTTGTTATGGTTAAAGTTAAAGTTATAGTAAGTTAGTGCAACCCACCCTAACAGTCTTATATTTTTTCGTTATAGTTAATATATTTTATGTATTTATTACCAGAAAAGTTGAAGATATAATGTCTTATGCCTCTGCAGCGGCCATAGCATTGCTCTACTGTGTTTATTGCTGTTCCCAAGTTAAAGTCTTCTTACTGCCTACGCATTTTCTATCTTTTATCTTCAAAATATGAAAATAAATGCCGTTTCTCCCAGCGCCTAAGTCTGCGTGTATTTCATAGCTGAGCAAGTTAGACGCAGCCGAGGCGATCGCAACTTGGCGACGCTATTGCATTGAATTCTGCCACTGTACCCGAATGGGGACGGCGGCCATGAGCACACGGGAAGTGGGGATAATTCCTGAAAATTTAAGATCAATTTTACCTGAGAACTGGAGAAAGTAGCCTCAAATTGTGATCTGAGTGTGCTAGTGTGTCAGGTGCTAGACAAATAAAATATATTATACAGGCTGTAACAAAATTAAGTGATATTACTTTAGGGTGTGTATGTAATCCTTGTAAAGAGTTCACTGTAAAAGTAGCAGCGCTGAACACACACAGGAACACGTACACATCCTAAAGTATTATCACTTAGTTTTGTTACACCTTGTATACTCCATAACCAAGATGGAAAGGAAAACAAAAGAAGAAGGGAAGGTGGGTTCTAGGGAATGCAATCTTGATCTTGCAAGATCAAGATTCCACCAAGATCTTGAGTGATTTTCCAAGATTCAATCTGATTCGCGACCAAGATCTCGACCCGAATCTCAACAAGATCTCGAACTGACCAATCTTGATTCAGAAAAAAGACGCCAAGATCTTGAGTAGTCAATCTTGGTCCAAGATTGCATTCGCTAGTAGGTTCCCACTTCAGTCTATTGAAGAGAGAATGCTCTTGTTACTTTTAATGGTCTTTATCGTACACTTTAATGTATTTTTGAGTTTTCGCACCAGAAATCTTCGGATAAATCTCACCGTGCAGGACTCTACCACTCAATGTTAAATTCAGTATTTATGTCGACTTGCTGCCGGCATAAGGCTGATTCTCGGAGCACTTTTTTCCGTAGACCAACCAGATGATAAATTCAGCCCTAGTATACAAGTGGCAAGCGATTATCGTAAACGCTAACAAAATGTATGCGATATGACAGATAGAAGTCATCGCTTCGCTAGCGAATACTAATGTCAAATCCCATACTCAGGTCAACAACTTATGACATCCTGGGAGGAATTCTTGACACAAATCTTAGGGTCAATTTATACTAGCGCAGATTCGAAGTGCATCGAAGCGAATTACCAAAAATTGAACATAGCAAATTCAACCTCAACTCCAGACTCTGCGCTAGTATAAATTGACCCTTAAGGTAATACGAAATATTAAGTCCGGGAAAGCTCTCCCTCATGGTGGCAGCCCTAGATCACCTGGAATGTGTTTAATTCCGGCGATATTAGTCCATCCACCTCTCCGTACAACTCCATTTCAGCTATACGACGGTTTCGACAACTAAATTATATAGCTAGCTCTAAGTCTAAGGTGTACCTACGAGAATCTAGAGATTTTGATTTTGGTAAAAAAAAAAAACGTTTCGGACTTTGCACTATGTCCACACTCCTGAATATAGGCATATTTTTCTATTTATTTTAAATATAAAATAAGGGGGCAAACGAGCAAACGGGTCACCTCATGGAAAGCAGCTACCCGTCGCCCATGGACACTAGGAACGTTAGAAGAGCTCTAGGTGCGTTGCCGGCCTTTTAAGATAATACTCCCTCTTCTTGAAGGTTTGCAGGTCATATTGGTCTGTGGACGGGGGCCCGAGCTTTCCTACATAAAAATATCTGCTGTTTCAAAATAACCGATCTTAGTGTCCTATAATTAGTGAGAGTATTAAAATTTTCTAAGGATGTTTTTTTTTTATGAAATAAGGGGGCAAACGAGCAAACGGGTCACCTGATGGAAAGCAACTTCCGTCGCCCATGGACACTCGCAGCATCAGAAGAGCTGAAGGTGTGTTGCCGGCCTTTTAAGAGGAAATAGGGTAATAGGGGAGGGTAGGGATGGGAAGGGAAGGGAATAGGGGAGGTTGGGAAGGAAATAGAAAACTCACTCACTCGGCGAAACACAGCGCAAGCGCTGTTTAACGCCGATTTTCTGAGAGAGGATGTAGTTACGGCTTACATACATAAAATATAATATCTAACTTATCTACCTAACTGATATATTTTATTAATCTAATATAAAATTCTTGTGTCACAGTGTTTGTGCGCGAATTCCTTCAAAACGGCTCAACCGATTAAGTATAATGAAATTTTGTTGGCAATGGTAAAACAACATTTGCCGGGTCGGCTAGTCTATCTTTAATCAGTTTAATTGTGAACGTAAAAGTCTGTATGCCTATTGCCTGTCACCCCTTTGAAATTAAACCACAGTCCTGATTTTAATAGTTATATGGATTCTGGACTCTTTGAGTTCCAGGAAAGAACGATAGTTTTTATCCCGGAAAAATCGGAATAAACGAATATCGGTGTAATGTTGCCGGCCCGTTTTGTTATACATTCGCAGAACTTGTTAGTTTGTAATCGGAACCATAACTCGGAAGTTTTAATGATGGTATATCTGTTACATTTTCAGCTGAAAACCGAATAATAAACCTACGTCAAAGGACTCGGACAGTATTTACTGATTAATGCCCGAATACCTATCTAGTATCCTCCTGCTCAGTTATTATCATAAAGTTAATATACTTACCTAGCGGAATAGAGAAACAAAGGCCTGAGCAAGAGAGATATCACTATCAGTAACACTGCGTGGTAAAAAGAGACGTGTGATACATTATGGCAGCACTCTTTTTTTGACGTCCAGTCGGCACGTGCCGCACGTTGACAATTTTATCTCATAGAATTCATGTTCAATCATGCTTGTGTAAGTGTATACGTACTCGTACACATATTTTTCACACAGATGAAAACCAATTTCGGTTTCGTTTGACAGCTCAAGATTTTTTATTTTTTTTTATGAAATAAGGGGGCAAACGAGCAAACGGGTCACCTGATGGAAAGCAACTTCCGTTGCCCATGGACACTCGCAGCATCAGAAGAGCTGCAAGTGCGTTGCCGGCCTTTTAAGAGGGAATAGGGTAATAGGGGAGGGTAGGGAAGGGAAGGGAAGGGAAGGGAATAGTTGAGGGTAGGGAAGGGAATAGGGTAGGGGTTAGGGGATTGGGCCTCCGGTAAACTCACTCACTCGGCAAAACACAGCGCAAGCGCTGTTTCACGCCGGTTTTCTGTGAGAACGTGGTATTTATCCGGTCGAGCCGGCCCATTCGTGCCGAAGCATGGCTCTCCCACGTATAAATTGTTGCTCTATTCCGCTAGGTATATTAACTTTATGGTTATTACCTAAGTATTGAATGCAAAATAGAGTTAGTATGGTGTGCTTTCAAGGTAGGTATGGTTTGAATAGGCATTACCATATTACTGAAATAATGTTCTCACCCTAGACTCGTAGTCTTTTCCAAAGTGGACGATAACGCCCCCTTGTGGGCGCTGAAGGCCTAAAGACTAAAGGGGAGCGTTGTGGGACCCAGACAAAATAGGGGCGAGGCTTGGAGAAAATTCGGGAATGCAAATTAAGTCGGTGGTAATGGTAGAAATATGGTTTGAAAACGACTAATTTAGCAGTTTGTATTTATTTTTATAACATTTGCAGCAAAAGCCCCTACATTTAAATAAAGATAAGTAAGGAAGTTGGTGGTACAATGGGGGCGTTAAAAATAATTTGTTTTCGAAGTAGGCAGTTGACAAATAAGTTTGGGAACCCCTGCGCGGCGCCTATGTGTATAGTGTATACCCACTAAGGTTGACAATGCTGCTATAAGATTTACGGCCGTTCCCAATATTTGATCTATCTCTGGTTTTGCCCTACTAGAGATAGAAATAGCTCACATTAGACATTAGAGACATATATTTTATGTCAATTGTGAGCTATTCCTATCTCTAGTAGGGCAAAACCAGAGATAGATCAAATATTGGGAACGGCCGTAAAAGTATCTGAAAATAATGTTAGCGCCTAGAAAATTTAAATAGAATTTTTTTTTATTTGTGGTATTGCTTGGTACAACTAATATAATAATAATATATTCTGTGGTATTGTCAATAGCAAACAAAATTGTATCAACTTTTAATTAAATTCAAACAGTTTTATCGATTTTGAAAGTTTATTTTATTATTATAAGTACCTGTGTACTTTACAATTATAAAGGGCAGGGGGGGGACCATCAGATTGTATTACGGAGATTGGGTCTTCTCATTGAAATAATATACTATGGAAGAGTAACTAAGGCCATTAAATGGAGCACTTTTAGTTTAATTGTCATACTCCGAGGGTCATACAAATTTTGTTGCCCTGGCTACGGTTTTATAACTGGAGCCATATTAAATTAGTCCAATGTAAGTAGTCCTTATTCTATACCGTGTTGTATTTCGTTGGGTGTTCCTGAAAACAAAGGTTCGTATCTAATTAAGATAAAACAAAATATATTTGATGGTAATTATATACCAACCTCCATACTTTGAACCTTTTTATCTGATTTATTTCGACCCCCTCACTTATAAAAGATCCTGTATATACTTAACAAAGGTATTTTCTAAATAGGTACTCATGAAATAAGTTAGTCCCAAGTAGATACGTTAGAAAAATGGCTTGACAAACATTGACAAAATATTGTATAACTACAGTAGTTTTTATTATTCGTAGGCTATTGGTAATTTGTCGCTGCAGTGGCGGCAATTCATGTATACGGTAAGAAATACTTACTAATTTTTAACCCCCGACAAAAAATAGGGGTGTTATGAGTTGGACGTGTCTTATATAATTTTAAGAGGATACACCAGGGGCGAGAGAAATTGAAAATAGGTATTTGAAAATGTATCGCTGTCTCACCAGTCTCAAGTCTCCCACCGCAGAGCGCGATAGAGACAACACGACAAAAGTTCTAATAAAAGAACAGAAAATCTTCGATTCGATTCGTTGTCCGCTGATTCCTTCTCCAAAACTTAACCGATTGAAGTACTTTTTTCATTAAGAATTAAAACAAGGCTTGAGCTGTGTTCCTATGTTTTTTTTTTTTTATATTTTAGTCAGTTTTGTTTTCTGGGTGTTTGAACACAGAGGAAAATCTGGCCATTTTTTTGGGTTTTTGGACGTTCTTATCTTTTTTAATAATAAAATTATGAAAAAAAAGAAAACATAGGGACATGCTAATAGTGGCCATAGATATTCAGGAAAAAAATCATAACTCTACCGGCATTATCTAAGGAGGAAACCGGGGACAGCGTTTGTATGGGAAAACGGCGGTGTGGAATCCTCTTAAGGCCCGCTTCTACTCTGAAAAATAGATACCTCTTACTGAAAAAGGAAAACTCGCTTAGAACCATATCGTGAATAAGGGATTTAAAATAATAGCTCGTTTAGTTACAGGAAAAATTTAAATAAAAGAAGCCGCTAGCCATGCTCACCATCAGGCAATCGTCCACTCGTTTGTTATCTTGTAGGGTGTATTATAGAGGTCAGTGCTTGTAGGACTCACGTATTTGATGCTGGGTCATTCCGATAAGAGCGACACAACTTGTAGTCATGACTAGAGATAATTATGACGTGGTGTTATAAAAGATAAAAATATGAATATAAATTAAATTGCCTAGTAACATAATTACATAATTTTCTATATTTTTATCATATTGTAAGGAGTCGTCACACCGAATGCGGTAACGCAGAACGCAGAATTAGTTTAAAGTTTAAATTAATTACAAGAATCTTAATAAGACACTATAAAATTAATAATTACAAAAATAATTTACAAATGTTTCCTAAATTCGATAAAATAATTTAAAGGTTTAATAATCACGGTAACATTTTATCGAAATTCAAATGTCTGAATAAATTTTAAGATACTGTAGCATCAAAATCATCTTTCAGAATCACCATTTAAATAATAACGACGCCTTTAATTTTTCCAAAAGCCGAGTTTAATGTGTTGTGATTAAAACTTGTTGCATGCAGCATGACTGATACTCGGCTTTTAATTTGCTAAAATCTATTAAAGTAAACTATAGTAGTTGCATAGCTACTGCGCTATTACGATTGTTAAAAAACCACGCTTTGAATAAAAGAGAAATGCCGCCGTAGGAATGCAAAAGCTATTTTAATTTCCGTCCCGTATTTTTGAGCTCAAACTGAGTAACGTTGCGGGAAAAACGAGAAAAACATGTCTTGTACCTTTATTGGGTATTCTACCTGCCAAAACCTAGCAAATAGGTCATACTTTAACGAATGTACGTAGAAAAGTAACACGAAGCCGCTTTATTAGTGAATATACATATAAAACATAATACACTAGTAATTTTTAATATTTTATAGCAGTTAATTTTTTTTATGAAAAATATAATTTTGTAGTGGGAATTATTATTATTCAGAATGTAACAAAACTAAGTGATAATACTTTAGGGTGTGTATGTGTTCCTTGCAGAAAGTTCACTGTGAAAGAAGCAGCGCTGAAAGACTTTTTTTTTCAATTTTGTATGTGCAAGCGTCCCAGCGACCATCGTCACGAGTTTTCCCATACAAAAATGAAAAAAAAATTGTCTTTCAGCGCTGCTACTTTCACATTGAACTCTCTACAAGGAACACATACACACCCTAAAGTATTATCACTTAGTTTTGTTACACCCTGTATAGTTTATGTATTTTGTCTGTGGACTGTGACGCAGATTAGGGAGTATAATCATTAATCAGTATGAAAGTTCTTTACTAATCCTATTTTACATTGACCTTCATGTTGATTCTTTTATCTGGTTTTCTTCTCAGATCTACTAGCGAAATGTTTGTCACTATGATCACGGTTCTAAATATTATTTACTATCAGGGAAGTTGATTCATAGGCAGATAGCGGAACTTATCTAATTTGGTTGGTGGTATGTATATCAAACCCAGCCGACATTTCACAACAAACCACCAAACGTGGTATAAACGTGAAGTGAGAGAGCCATGCTTCGGCATGAATGGGCCGGCTCGACCGGAGAAATACCATGTTCTCACAGAAAACGGGCGTGAAACAGCGCTTATTCCCTTCCCTTCCCATCCCTACCCTCCCCTATTACCCTATTGCCTGTTAAAAGCCGGCAACGCACCTGCAGCCCTTCTGATGCTGCGAGTGTCCATGGGCGACGGTTGAAGTTGCTTTCCATCAGGTGACCCGTTTGCTCGTTTGCCCCCTTATTTCATAGGAAAAAAAAACTGCCAAGACAAACCTTATGTTCATGATGCTAGGAAGTCAAAATAATTTTTATCATCGCTGTTTCAAGTAGACGATATTTTATCGCGTATTAAGTATATCGTTACAGCCGTTAGTCTTGAGGTCAAGTTCATAATATTCAATTCGACGACATTTTTTTTTATTTGGGGCCGTCTATGGGCTGTTCGCCAATTTCCTTTTTTTTGCTATCTTTGTATTTATAGTCTGTCAAGAAAGTCATGACAGGCGGGAAAATTTTAAATGAAATAAAAAATAAGAGAACTTTATTAATTCGAATGTGCAAGGTGACAATATTTAAAATGTAATAAGTGTTCTCTGTGAAAATACAAAGAAAAAAATACACCTTTTAATAAGCGTGATTAAGTTTAGAAAATTTTCCCGCCTGTCATGACTTTCTTGACGCACTATTAGGTTTTTCGCACCAAGCATAATTGAAATTCGACGTCATTGATAGAATACTTTAGACTCAGTGCCGTAAATAGGGCGGTGCCACCGGTGCCCAGGCACAGGGCGTATACTCTGGGGGGGCGCAAAAATGGCCAGACCAGGCAGGTATATTATTTTATACAGGATAATTTCCCACTGCGCCCCTAGTGCTGCACAGTGTGGGTGGTATAATCATAACAGGCCAAAGGCCTACTTGATATCAGACGGCTCGCTTGCTTATTTTCCTATAACAGTTCATTAAAAAAAAGTTTGTTTTCCAAAATTTTAGTAGGTACCTATTACCAACAGTGAACACCATGTTTTATTTTATCACCCTGAATGAAATAAAATAGGCCTATACATAGAATTACCCCTATAATTTCTAAAAAAAAAAACAAGGGCGCACTCGTACAGGGCGCAAAAAAGGCTATTTAGGGCACTGTATAGACTATAGTCAAAACCGTGAGATGAGGCATAATACTTCATACAGACCTACAAGGATATGTTTTGGCCAGTAAATACATATACATTGTCATGGAGACGACCGCATGGATGGGAAGCCGCTGTAAGCAGTATTATAAAAACCAAGTGCGTGTCGGGCCACGCGCAATATATAGTCAATGAATGTACATTTATAACGTGTTTTACACTACTAACAACATCATCTCAGTTACTTTCAAATGAATTTGAACGAAAAGTTCCTTTATACTTCGCCGAATAAATTTTTTTTAGTTGATCGACTATAACTCAATAACTTATGAAGTCTTCTTAGCTGTGATAGTTTTACTTTTAAATTCAGCATATTTCCTACTTCCGTGAATTTTTTCACATTTCCAGAAGCAACCGTTTAGCTGGTAGAAGGGACACTGGACTCGTTAATATGTGCATTCATGCCAAATTACAGCTTTGAAGGTCCTATAGTATCTGAGCAAAACCGCGGACAGACAGACAGACCGAAACTATAATCCTCCAAATCCTTGTTGACTACGGAACCCTAGAAACGGGGAAAAATGTTTGTAAGTGCTTATCTCACGAACTACTGGAGCAATTTTTATGTTATTTGGCACAGATATAGAGTAGACCACGTGAGACATCTAAGGCTATTTATTTGCGGGAAATGTACGGTTTCCGTGAAATTCCTAATTTACGCGGGCGAAGCCGCACGGAACGTCTAGTAGTAAATAGTTACGATCTACTCACATATTTTGTACATTTTTATCATAGGGCTCATGGATATTTGTACGTATTAACCCGTCAAAGTAGTTTATCGTGTTATCAGTGTCAATAGAACACTACATTTAGCTCAGTCGCGTTGCGCGGACGCAGGTTACGAACGTGTTTCAAATTTAGAATTCCAAAATGGCGTCGCGCGCTGTCACCCGGTGTTTATTCACTGTTTCATCGAGAAATTACAGTTCGAAAACCGACAAAAATGTAGCCTTTTTAGGCCTCGGAAACATGGGAGGATTCATGGCAGCAAATCTAGTCAAAAAGGTAATTATTATTCGCATTTTTACTTACCATTCCACTTTTGAATTAATTTTATTCGACCTTGTACGATGTTTTGATCGTTCTAAATCTAAATTATCGTAAACAAGCCTATTTATTAGCACCATACCTACTGAATGTTACTGTTATTAAATAAAGTGTAAAGTTATACTTTAACCTTTTTACGAAGAGTAAGAGTCTAAGAGAGTTTTAGAAAGTTTAAAAGAAAATAATTATGCTCGAGGTGTATAATATCGAGAGGCACACGATATCTCCCAGATAAAGTAGTTAGTACATGGAAGTAGTAGAAAATAATTCCAAAAATTAAAAGAATACCAAATGTAGACAAACAAAATGGTAAAATTCTAGCCTCAACACATCTTTCTCGAATCTTTCGAATATAAATGTGTCGTTTATAACAATAATAACTCATGAATAAGTTATGAAGTCAGTTGAATATAATTAAAACTAAAAAATATACAACAACTAAGAATGAACTTCTTTGGGTTAACTTTATAACTAATATAAAATATTATAAGTAATCCATAAGAAGTTGAATATACTTTGAAGTAATTTCGACATCCGGTCAGCAATCGTTCTCCAAAAAAAAATCGCACCTTTGCCTAAAACTTTTACATCTTAGGAAAAGCTTGCGAAAAATTATTGTTTTTTCTTTTCCTCCTTTGAAATAACAAGGGGGTAATATGTAATATGGTCTGTCAAGAAAGTCATGACAGGCGGGAAAATTTTCTAAACTTAATCACGCTTAAAAGGTGTAGTTTTTTCTTTGTATTTTCACAGAGAACACTTATTACATTTTAAATATTGTCACCTTACACATTTTTATCTCGAATTAATAAAGTTCTCATATTTTTTATTTCATATAAAAAAAAATCCGCCTGTCATGACTTTCTTGACAGACTATACCTAACAATACCTATTTACATTGAATTTACCTGAGATTACGCTATCATATTTTTATCTTGTAATGATAACATTTGTTTATTTTCCAAATTATATTTGCCCACTTTTTTCGATAAATATTTGAATGTCAGTGTCGCACACGAATATGATGAAATGGAAGGGAAGGGAATAGGGGAGGGTAGGGAAGGGGATTGGGCCTCCAGTAAACTCACTCACTCGGCGAAACACAGCGCAAGCGCTGTTTCACGCCGGTTTTCTGTGAGAACGTGGTATTTCTCCGGTCGAGCCGGCCCATTCGTGCCGAAGCATGGCTCTCCCACGTATAAAATTACATAAAAACTACCTAGTAACTATCGAACACGTATTTCGTATGATAATTTGGCCACACGTCGATAACGAGTGGAATTGTAAACAGGTTGACCTTTTCATTGGAGGTGTGTCCAGTCGCCAAGGTCAAGTTTAGGAACATGTATTGTAAGTTTTTCAACAATCTTAAAGTCACGTGGGCTTTAGGAAAATCGTTATTTACTTGGGTCACTTGTTTAAATCCGCAAATATGGGTTATATTTGCGTTATAATAATCTGAACAGTAACATTATTTTTATAATAATTCACAAAAATCTATTGACATCTTGAATCTAAAGTTTTCAAAAGAAGAATAGAGAGCGGTAGGAACAGCAAACTTAAATCATAATTTAAAAGATCTACAAAAAAAAATAATGCTATAATCGTTAATTATGACTGGACTTGACAATAATACACTGCGCATAATGAGAGTTTTTGATGTTTCATTTGTCACCGGTGTCCCTATATAGCCTGGGTCTATGGTGTCAAAAAGATATATTATCACATAAACTTATAATATACTGCATTATAAATTTATGTATTATCATGACATGTGACAACTGCATTGCAACATATGACAGCAGTTTCATACGATAGACCCTAAGGCCTAAGGCTACACTACATAGCGGCACGTCATGGCAAAAGAGATCCTAGACGTAAGAAGTTACCCTACATAGTTTTTGTGCGGCACTACCTAATAACTTAGATATCAAATAACTTTACAAACTTACTTTATTTTAATATCTCAGTAAATACTAACTACAGTAACTCCCCCTTACAAGGTTACAGAGATATAGTTGATACACATAATATAATAATTACATCATTCTCGTTATCAGAACACATAATTTTATGTGACTCCATATTATGTTATCGTATTTGTGTCAACATTTATATCAAGAATAAGTACTTAATATTGACCGACTTCAAAAGCTCTGTAATGTAACTAATGTTGTTATAAAAATGTGTCTTCAGAGGCCCTAGTCAAAGTATCTTTGGTTAGAAACGATGACAAAATTCGTTAAGAAAATCACTAAAACATCCAAATCCCATACATTTTGTTAAGAAAAAATTTCGTCATCGTTTTTAACGAAAGGCACTTTGGCCTGTGAGCTCTTTAAAAATTAGAGTCAAAATTGCAATTTGCATTGATTGCCATGTTACCACACTGCTTAGAATGTCATAGAAGAAACGCCGGAACTAAAAGGTTGGCTTTATTATATTTTGGTCGAAATCAGGATCTTGTAGCTCTTTTAGACATCATCAATCAAGCGTAAGAGTTTTAACTTTTTTTACAGCAGTCTACAAAGTTGTACAAAACTTACAACGGCAGCACTAGTTCCGAATATAATCTCGCGCCAAAACTAAAAAAAAATTATCCAATATTCAATTTTTTTTTCAGGGCTTCAACGTCCGCGGCTACGACCCGTCGAAGGAGGCTCAGACTGCTGCCGCCAAGGACGGCATAACCTCTGCTGCCTCCATCGCGGCTGCGGTGGACGGCGCCGACGTGGTCGTCTCCATCCTCCCCAGCAACAAGGTCGTGTTGGACGCCTACTTGGGAAAGGACGGCGTGGTCGCACATGTGAGTACAAACTGAATGCGTTATAAAAATATAATGGCATCTCGCTCTTTGAAACAATGGCGCTAAAACATAATTTGTTCTCAAAGTGGGCAATAGACAAATTAGTTTGGGAACCCCCTGTACTATAAAGTACATATACACACTACACAGTACCTTTCAGTCGAAACGGGCTTAAAAAATTAAATTTCAACATAAACTTTCCTCAGCAAGGGCAAAAAGCGCCCTTTTCTTGATGCAATCAGGCTGATTGATTTTCAAACTGAAAAATGCTTCGTTAGAACTTTATAAATGGACGCTTCAACGGAACTTCAAAGAGAGAATGAAAGTATGGCGGCACATGTGGCCCTCCTTTTTGCTGTAATTAATTTCTTTTATAAAATCTACGTTTTTAGAGATCCTTATTAGCATGTAAAATAGGCTGCACTCATTTTGAACACACTTTCTAACTGTAATATATGTAATGATGAAATAATAAGCTTTTATTGTTCAGCTGGTCATTAAATTAAAATCATGTCAATCAGTTTAAAACTATTTTATTAATAACGAGCTTATGCCCGCGGCTTCGCTCGCGTTAAGAAGTATTATTATATACAAACTTTCATCCCCTATTTGAACCCCTTGGGGTTAGAATTTATCAAAATCCTTTCTTAGCGGATGCCTACGTCATAACATCTATCTGCATGCCAAATTTCAGCCCGATCCGTCCAGTGGTTTGGGCTGTGCGTTGATAGATCACCATGTCAGTCAGTCACCTTTGAGTTTTATTTAACCCTAGAAACATAACCTTCGTCCATCTGATGAATACGCGGTACTAAATACGCCATCTCTTTCTAACGCGTGCGCGTATAAACTTGCCTGTTCTTGTCAAGTTAGTGTACACCGCGCTGTTGCAGGCGACACCGGTGTTCAGCGCGTAAGTATTTTGTTTTTTGATTTATTGAGCATCTGTTCATCGTTTCGATGAATGGTTATGGTTTGTGTTAGTTTTGGTGACGGTTTGAAATATTTGCTTGCAGATTTTTGACATGGAGTCTCGACGTGCACTGAGTGATGACACAATTGCGCGATTATTGTTGGAAGAGGATGACACCAACTCGCTGCCGGCTTCTTCGGATGGTGAAAATGAAGACTTTATGGAGGTGGACGACGTGGAAAGCGATCAGCAATATGAACCCTCTGACCAAGAGGACAGTCAGCAAATCCGTCACGGTTCATCACCATCTCACTCACGGGACCACGAGACCGACTCTCAATCGCCTCCTGATTTATTGGAAGAGACTTCAGGTACTTCTTCCTGTATCGATGTCGATACGTTCGATCAGATGTGCTCAGTGATGAATTGCAACCGAAAAACTAATCGCTGGCCTATGTGTGTTTTTTACGCAATGCTTAATATATCATGTATCAATGCATACGTGATATAATATTGTCATAACCCTAGGACAGAAGATAATGAGTCGTCGAGATTTTATGAAGAAGTTGCATTCCGAACTTGTAGAGCCGTGGCATAAAATGCGACTTGCCGTTCCAACAATGCCGACTCACGTAAAAACTAAAATTCAGGACATATTAGCCCTGAAAAGGGATGATGGCCCATCTACGTACGACCCTCGACCGACTCAAGCACAATATTTGAATAAAAGGAAGGTTTGCGGTCTATGTTCCTATAAGCAGAGACGCATGACTAAATCATATTGCTCTAAGTGTAACACTGCAATTTGTGGTGAACATAAGGCTGAATTCTGTGTGAATTGCGCTGTGAATAATTAGCTTTTGTATGTTTTTAAGTGTAGAGTTATGCCCTAAGTTTATTTTGGCCAAAGAAAAAAAAGCTATATTTTGTTATTTTTTTTTTAATTTTAATTTTTACGTACCTTATCAACTACGATCTCCTTAAAACTAGTGCCTTACGTTATTATAATAAAAGTAAATAAAGATTTCCTTTTTTTTTAATTATTATGTTTTAATTATAAATAAGACCCTTGTCCCTAAAAAATTATGTAGTAAACAGTTTTAAATTATAACGTTTTAAGTAAAAATTTCATACTTTAAAAAATGATCATCAATATGATGAATGGTTATGTTTAAAGGGAGCATTAAGAAGGTTATGTCTCTAGGGTTAAATACATTGTAGAGTTAAACTTAAGATAATAATTAGTAATTACCCAAGTTAACAAAAAATATTATTGATATTTGTGGGACAAAGAAATAAAAAGCAGCTTTTTTGGAATGTAAAATACGGAATCCAACAATACTTTTCCGAGTCCCACTTGACCAGTTTGAAATAACTATTTCCAGTTCACATGAAAGCCTTAAATAGCTTTTCCGCAGAAGAAAATATTCTCGGAAACATAAATGTAAGTTTATTTTTTTGGTTTCCATTTCTAAGTTTGCAGCGAGGAAATTTCAGATCACATTTAAGATTATTTAATACTAGCTGTTGCCCGCGACTTCGTCCGCGTCAACATAGTATAATAACAAAGATGGATAGTCCGCTAACAAATATGAAAAAAGTAAAATATAACCTCCTCCTTTTTGGAAGTCGGTTAAAAAGTAGCCTAAGTTACACCTTACTACATCAGCTATCTACCAAAAAAGTCCCGGCAAAATAGCTCCAGCCGTTTCAGAGATTAGCCGGAACAAACAGACAGACAGACATACAGACAAAAATTGTAAAAAATGTTGTTTTGGTGTATGTATTGTATATAGATTCATATGCATGTAGTAAAAAACCGTTCTTTCAATATTACAGACACTCCAATTTTATTTATATGTATGTATAGATTAATTCTCACTTTACCTTTATGTTTAAAATTCAAAATCCATACTAATAATAATATTATAAATGCGAAAGTGTGTCTGTATGTTTCTTCCTTTCACGCGCAAACCGATTTTGCTGAAATTTGGTATGAAGATACAATTAGGTCCCAGGAAAAGTCGTCTACGGGAACCGTACATTTTTCCGGGATAAAAACTATCCTATGTCCTTTCTCGGGACTCAAAATATCTCCATGCCAAATTTCACCAAAATCAGATCAGCGGTTTGAGCGTGAAGAGGTAACAGACAGACAGACAGATGGATAGACAAATGTCAGATACACTTTCAGATTTATAATATATTTATACAGGGTGTAACAAAAATAAGTGATAATACTTTAGGGTGTGTACGTCTTCCTCTTAGAGAGTTCACTGTGAAAGTAGCAGCGCTGAAAGACCAAATTTTTTTTTCACTTTTGTATGGGGAAACTCGTGACGCTCGGGCCCTTCCCCATACAAAAGTGTATTATCACTTATTTTTGTTACACACTGTATAGTATGGAAGTATGGATTAGTACGGACTACGGATATATTTTTTTAATGATATAAGGGGGCAAACGAGCAAACGGGTCACCTGATGGAAAGCAACTTCCGTCGCCCATGGACACTCGCAGCTTCAGAAGAGCTGCGGGTGCGTTGCCGGCCTTTTAAGAGGGAATAGGGTAATAGGGGAGGGAAGGGATGGGAAGGGATGGGAAGGGAAGGGAATAGCGGAGGGTAGGGAAGAAAATAGGGTAGGGATTGGGCCTTCGGTAAACTCACTCACTCGGCGAAACACAGCGCAAGCGCTGTTTCACGCCGGTTTTCTGTGAGAACGTGGTATTTCTCCGATCGAGCCGGCCCTTTCGTGCCAAAGCATGGCTCTCCCACGTATAAAAGTAATATATATTATATACTTACTAAACCTATTTAGATCGGTACGAGTACATTCCATAATTTTAGTCCCGGGTAAGGATTTAAGTATGTATATTATATCATCTTTTTCTTTTTCAGGCACCAAAAGGCAGTCTTCTGATTGACTCCAGTACAGTAGACCCAAATGTGCCGAAAGAAATATTCCCTGTCGCGACGAAGAGTGGAGTTGGCTTCCTCGATGCCCCTGTCTCTGGAGGTAAGTCTTTGGTCTTATCAGCGATATTCATAACAAGATGATGCCTACAGCCTCTCAACTCCGTTGGGCCAAAATTAGTTTATCACGTGGGAACCGTACATTTTTCCGGGATAAAAAGTATCCTATATAATTTACCGGGACTCAAAATATCTCTATACCAAGTTTCAGCAAAATCAGATGAGCGATTTAGGCGTAGCGCCACAATAGACATATGCTTAAATAATAATATAACCTGTCTATTGTCCGCATACTATCCCATCCGTCAAGTATGATGGATTACCAATTTTGGGACTATAGAGGCATATTGTTTTATCGCAAGTAATACATCCCAATCCACGTTGGCCAGTGATGAACTACAATAATTGCCACCAAGATTGCGAATTGCAATCTAATATGGCATACACAAATCAAACAAATCCCAATCTCCGGCGATTATGAGCAACCATAGACAAAGATGCCCCTTCAAAATTTTTTAACCGCTTGATGAGCCAACATGGGGAAAGAGTGCTAAAAGCCTCTTAACATTTCTAACTCCAAAATTTCCAGGTGTGATGGGAGCTCAAAACGCCACCCTAGCTTTTATGGTGGGCGGCGAGGCCAAGGACTTCGACCGCTCCCTCCCCATGCTGAAGGCCATGGGCGCCAAGCAGTTCCACTGCGGGGCCATCGGTGCCGGCCAAGTGGCCAAGCTCAGCAACAACATGCTGATGGGCATTACGGGCATGGCCACGGCGGAGTGCATGAACATGGGCATCAAGTGAGTCCCTTCTACGGTTATGTTTTTGGGTGGGAGTGAAAGAGACACAAGTAGGCAGTGGCAATAGAACATCTGCAAATATTTAATTTTTGTTCAATCGCCAATATAAGTAATACTTTTAGCACAACGCCCTTTCTGCAGCATTTGTTCGTTGCTTGCTGTTTAGTAATAAGATAATTATTAATTATGTAACTGTGATAAAGTATATTTCATTCATTAATTCAACTGCAGACAGAGAAGTTGATTCAAAGGCAGATGGCAAAGCTTAGTTCTTTGTGCAGGTTCTATTTTTTTAAGTTAATTTTGGACGTGATCGTCGAGCTAGACGTACGCCATACAATCTACGTAGGTCCGCGATCTGCCATTCTGATAATACGTTTTTGAAATATACAGATGAGTAAATTAATACTACGTAGGGATGCTAATAGTACTTACAATGGTCAGGCTTGGTCCGTATTTATTTGTGTACTATATTGCTGTTTCACCGTAATAATCGTAGCGACTAAACAACGATCGTTGTTTATACGCGCAGCAATTTTAATGAAGAAGGGAGGAAGGTTCACTTTTACTGTGGAATATCACATATTGTGCAATATTATTGACCGTCTAGGGTTGATATTGAATATCCCATCTTTCAATCATATTGTCAAATAAATTGTTCAATAATATTGTTCATTGATATTACACAATAAAATTGATCGCCTAGGCCCTAGGGGCCCACTAAATGTATCTTATTTTAATTTTCAGAATGGGCCTCAATCCTAAAGTTCTCCTGGACGTCCTCAACAACTCGTCAGCTCGGTCCTGGAGTACGGAGGTGTACTGCCCCGTCCCCGACCTGGTGCCCACTGCGCCATCCAGCAGAAACTACGATGGCGGATTCAAGAACGAACTTATGGTTAAGGTAAGTTGAAGATGGAGAAGCAGAGAAGGATGTTAAAAAATAAAAAGTAAAAATTGCGTGTTTGTCTGTTACCTCTTCACGCCGAAACCGCTAAACCGATTTTGCTGAAATTTGGTATGGAGATACTTTGAGTCCCGGGAAAGGACATCTAAGAATAATTTTTATCCTGCAAAAATATACGGTTCACACGCGGTAAAACCAATTATTATGGCGCAACGGAGTTGTGGGGTCTGGTTACAAAATATCATGTGAAACGAAACCGAAACGTATTGTTTTCGTTGAGTCGCGTCGTTACAACGTTGTCGCTAAATTGCGTTGTGACTTGTGTTGCTACAGTAACAAATCAGGCTCGTTCTGAAGTATCGCAAGTCGCAACTATGCGTAGCCACAACAGCATCAGCCAATTAGAGCAAGTGGACAGCTTAGTTTCTTCTCCGTCAATCGGTTTAAACCAGGCGCGGTCGCAGCCTGAAGTTTTGGAGGGGGTCACACAAAATAAAATATCGCTCTTATAGGATAACTAGGGGGGGGGGGGGGCATTTCCCCTGTGACACCCCCCCCCCCCTTCGGACCGCGCCTGGTTTAAACAACGCAAAACGCAACCCAAGTTCATAAATATCTAAAAGTGTTGACGCTGCGACGAAGCAACGGAGAAAAATGTCATCAACTTACATTTAAAATAAATAACGTTGCGTTTTGCGAATTTGCAACCTTACTAAAACTGGTTCCAAAATATTACTTAATTCGTTGATTTAACGTTCGATCGAATTGAGCGTTAGTTTACATTAACAAGTGTTTCCCGCCGAACCAATAATCTCGTAAACTGGACAGCCGTGAAATTGGCCCATACCCGTCTTTTCAGTCTAGAATAAACCCATCAGACTCAGTTTAGTACTCAAATTGAAAGCCTAAATGAAGTCCAGCTTTCTAGCGCTTATCTTTTTACAGCGTTTGTTTGTGTTAAATTTAGAATTTAATTAAGCTAGCATTGAGATGTGCCTCCTTTGATAAATATTTTAACTGGTGTTTTCTTGAATTTTCTTTGTTCTCGTTAAGCTTGTAGTATCAACAAAATCCAATAAGATTAATTATAACAATGCGGTATAATAATAAAAAACTACACGCCCGCAACTCCGTTGCTCCAAAACTCGTATAAAGCGCGGGAAGCGTACATTTTTCCGGGATAAAAACTATCCTACTCCTTTCCCGGGGCTCAAATCATCTACATGTACCAAATTTCAGCAAAATCGGTTCAGTGATTTGGGCGTGAAACTGACAGACAGACACACTTTCGCATGTATAATATTAATATGGATTATATCCGGCAAAAGCCGCAGGAAAACAGAACAATAAACTTATCTTGGACACAAAAAATGTACTTAGATAAAAAAAAACTATGAAAAAAATCTTAAATCTTTTTTTTTTTCAATTTCCAGGATCTGGAGCTGGCCAGCTCAATGGCTCTGGGTATCCGGTCACCCATTCCCCTGGGAGCGGTCGCGACGCAGCTTTACCGCATCGTCCAGTCCAGAGGCTACGGACAGAAAGACTTCTCCTACATCTACCAATTACTTAAAGAAGAAGCTAACAAGAAGTAGAATAAATATTTTAAGCTAAAAAGTAGTTTTATTTTAGCCGTGAGAGTCAACAATTTTATTTAAAAAAAATCAAAATTCGAACACTTCTGCTTTTATTTTCGCCGCGAAAAATGACAATACAAAAATTAAATTCAAATTTCGAAAGAACTTTAATAAAAATGAAAGGCCACAGACAATAAAACGGCGCGAAAAGTCGCGCCAAAATAATCACTCAGATCTCTCCACGAAAATCCCACTATTACTCAACTAACAAAGGAGCACTCAAATTTCTACAAAACCATAAAAATATTCGCGACAATGCCCGCCATGATTGGGTGTTTTTTTTATTCTGAGCTGGGCTTAGACAGCAAAATTGTTGCCATATTGAATTTTTGTCTTAGAGTAAATATTGAAACAGATGTTTAAAAAATATCCTTTTATAGGCGGTTAAAAGGCGTAAAAGTAGTATGCATTCTGTGACTTTGGTAAAATATTTTATACCTATGTATTAAGTCGATACTACGACGCCTTAATAATTTATATGCCAGGATAGTAAAACCAACAATTCCAGATTATAGTGAAAGAAATTAGACCCGACGATAGAGTAGACGGAAAAGACTTTTCTCCATAACAAGAAGAGAAGTTTATTACACTTCACCCATCATGGTGATCTCGACAGCAGTAAGATGACCAGTGAAAATATACCTTCTGTTCCTTACTCTAAGGCCTGCGCCGGAAAAAATCGAAGGGACAATGGGTCGGTTTGTGTCATAATCATATTTTCCCGACACAAAAGACTTCTTACATTAATGCTGGCGGATAATAAATGAGCGCATGTCCCAGCTGCTAGCGCTTTTTTCTGTCAAAGCGTTTTGGCGCCATTCGGCCATTTTGAAAGTCATCCGCCATTTTGACGATAATTACTCGTGTGACTTTTATTCATCGTGTTCACAATTAAATTTTAAGCGTCGCCGATTTAGATGACTTTTTTATAAGAGGAAAATGTGTTAAAGGATCGGTTATAAGTATTCTAAGTACACGTTTAGGTACAATTTTATTTTGGAATTGATTCACAGTAATGGTCTATTTTTACACTTAACTTGTTTGTTAGCATCTTTTCTTTATTTAATTGAAGTTATATTCGCAGTCAAATGACTGGTCTATTTTTATACTTGTTTTGTATGTTTTCTTTATTTAATTGAAAAAAATTGCTGCAGATAGACGTACATACTACCTATGCCTAGGATAACAGATCAGTAAGAAACAGAACATCCTCACTTAAATTATCACACTTTTGGAACAGTTTTTGTTTGACATATTTTGACTTAATCCTATGTCCTCTCCCAGAGCACAAAGTATCTTCATAGATACCTTAGTTCCTGGGAAATGACATGGCTTTTCCAACGTATCAGACAAAAACAGGAACATACTTATAGATTAACGTAGAGTGTAGACTAAATATTTTATTTATAACACACAATGTTACAATACCGCAATAAACATCCACGATAAAATCCGCCCGCCATTCCTCCCACGAACACCTATTACTCTGACATACACTTCAAATTTGTTACGTCATACGTTCCAATATTTTGATTCCATTATGCTACTCTAATCTCACCTCTGGCACTGTGAAATAGAACTCAAAATACAAAAGCAACATTCTTGACTTAGTCCCTTAGCGGTGTGGAGCGGATGCGAAAATTTAAAATTTTGTGTTTAAGTGATTTTTCATCGGCGCTCCTATTATTGGACTCCTTCCAAATGTCCTTAAATTTTCGCAGATAATTTTCCTTTCAAATTCATTTTATTTTAAGGAGTGTGCTGTGTGATTTCAATAAAAAGTGCAGTGTAGTGGCGGCCGAGCCGTGCCGTGCGGAACCCGTTGGTCTGAGCCGAGCTGATCCTAGCGGAGCCGAGTCGAGCGTTGCCGAGCCTATAGGCCGAGCTAGCGAAGCCGAGCAAGCCGTGCCGAGCGAAGCCGAGCAAGCCGTGCCGAGCGAAGCCGAGGGGGCCGCGTTGGCCTGTGACGAGCTAAAACCGAGCTTTGTGAGGGCTCGCATCGTCACACCTTAACTGACTGATGATGACAAATTTTCATTCTACATAATATAAAAAACCTTGACTGACTGTTGATATAACATGATCTACGTAACATAAATAAAAATTACTATGTTAAAGAACAAATCAATGGCTACATGATAGTGTTTTCGATAAGTTACCCCAAAATGTACTTACCTCGCCCTGATTACCAGTGACGGATTAGTCCTTAATCAAATTAAGCAATTGCCTAGGGCATCACGTCTGAGGGGGCACCCGAAGAGTAAAGGTTCAAAAACCGATACTAGTAAATTGGAAGCTGTTAACCATTCGTGTTCTAACCCACAAAAAATCCAATTATGTTCTTTAGGTGATTTAGAACAAGACTGCATTCAAAATTTAACAACAAATTGTGGGTTAGGAGTTGTAGCTAATGCTTAACATCGACCAGTTTAGATACGGATAGGGGGGCCCACATGCATGGATTGCTTAGGGCACCATACAGTAGTCTTAATCCGTCACTGCTGATTACAGACATTCGGGTCCAATTGATAACCTTATTTTTAAAGTCAGTTAAAAACATCACTGAACGCAGCCCTCGTGTTGCGGTGTGTGTAAACTGGTGCACTTTATTAAGCGTCCGCATACATTAATTAAATTAAAGCCGGGATCGACTGCAGTGCGTTACCACTTACCAGGTTTACCTGAACCGATGACAGGCACACAGTATTTAAATTAAATATGCAGTAATCTGCCGTGTCCTTGTAATCAGACTCGTCCAACAAAAAATGCAAGTTTTACCTTTATTATTTTTGCTACTTCAAATTATCTAAAATTCAGTAAAGATTTTGTACTGCGACTATTTATATTGTGACTGGGACTGTTTTGCGACAGTTTACACACACTGTTTACATAATATTACTTATGTTAGTATTATGGGCAGTTTACATTAATTAGGATAATATATTAGGTAGTATTTACTTTATCATAATACTGTTGCGACTTCGTCCGTATCATAACAAGAAAGATGAATAATTTTCCCCGTTTTTCCACATTTTTTACTGATTCCTCACTTCTATTCACTATTGGTTGTAGCTTGATGTTATATACTTGATTAAGCGTTCCTCGGTAAATTGACAATCCAACATAAAATAATTCCTGAATTCGAATCAGTAGTTCCTAAGATTAGCGTAGGTAATACAATAGTGTTTATGTATAGTACATAATATACATATAACAGCCGCAAGCAGAGACAAAATACAGTGTGTTAGTGTCAACACCATTATCGTTATCCTTGAAACCATCAAATGAGCCTATCAAAATGAACAATTTTTTCTATGAGAACAATGCTGGGAACGCAAAAAAATGCCGTCTTTATACCCATACGGATGCCCGGATCGGCAATTTCTATGGGTATGAAGACGGATTTTTTTGAGTTCCCAGCATTGTTATCATAGAAAAAGTTGTTCATTTTGACGGGTCTCATATTTTTATGGTTTCAAGGATGTGTTTACACAAACATCTTCAAGTGTATTAATTTCATAACTGTAATTATATAAAATATTATACTTAAACTCTTCATTATTTTTTAATATAATTATCATAATTGAAGATTAATCATCATTGCTAGTAATAGTTTTAATATAAATTTTAAGGCCGCGCTTGTAAATAAGGTTCCGTTATACATATCGAATGTCAGTAAACAAACGACAGAAAATGACATTGTTGATTACTTGCTAAGTAAAACTAACGAAAATGTAGTCGTAGAAAAAATAATGTGTAAAAGACATCGAGATTTTAACTCTTTTAAATAATTACTTGTGCCGCGTAATAAGTTATCGATGTATATGAATAGTAATATATGGCCTGAGGGCGTATGTTTCAGGCGGTTTGTATTATTTAATTCAAATGATAAACAAAATGTTGAATCGAGTAAACCTTAACACTCTTAACAATGGCCAATCAAACATGTCACATGATTAGTTTTAATTGTAAATCTTTTAAGCGTTCTATAGATGGAATTAAAAATATATGTTTGACCGCTGACATTGTGGCCCTGCAGGAGACATGACTTCTTCCATATGATCTTCCTTTGCTTACTACAGTAAGTAAAGACTTTGAATACACCGGTAAGTCTGCTATAGATCTGTCTGAAGGCATCTTAAAGGGAAGGTCATACGGGGGAGTACCGTTTTTGTGGCGCCGCGGAGTTTTTAAGTCCGTTAATGTAATTCATAGTGACAATAATAGATAATGTGCTATAAAAATTACTCTTTCAAGTGATCAGACATTTATTGTAATTAATACCTACATGCCAACAGATTCTTATGAAAATATAATAGAATTCACGTCTTGTTTAGGCGAAATTCAAGCTATTATTGAGAGTAATGATACTAAATCCGCTTACATTTTAGGTGACTTTAATTCCCATCCAAATCAATTATTTTTTTAATAAATCCGGTTAAATCCATCAGTGTGCGCCATGATGTCTATTGGTCTGACCATTTGCCGCTCTCTGTGGTTTGTGACATGGAGTTAATAATTCCTAAAAAGTACAGTGCTAATAATAGTTTCTATAATAACATACTATGGGGTTGTAGAACGAATGAGCAGATCAGTAGATATCATGATGAGTGTCACAGTAAGTTAAGAGATATTCTCTTTCCATGGTTATTTGTATCTTGTGGTGATAAACATTGCACTTTAAGTGAACATAAGCAAGAGCTAGATAATATGTATAATAATATTGTTACAATACTTTCTAACGCTGCGGCAAAATCAAACAAAGCCCGTAGACATAAAAAGCGTCTCATTGGATGGAACACTCATGTAAAGGCGGCACACCGAGAAGCACGGTCAAAGTATGAAGAGTGGCTGTTACACAATAAACCTTCTTCAGGACATATATGGACTGAAATGTGTAACAGTCACAAAATATTTAAAAGTAGGTTAAAATGGTGTCAGAAACATCAACTTGAAATAAAAATGAATAAAATTACCACACTTAGGGCATCTAAAAATTTTTCTAAATTTTGGAAAGAGACAAATAAACATAATATTCGACCGTGCTTACCGGTGAGTGTGGCTGGCTGTAATTCTCAAAAAGAAATTGCAAATATGTTTAAGGACTTCTTTAAGGTCTCATCTCCGTTAGGACTTGCTGCACAGATGGACGATGCTGAGAGTTGTCATGATAAAAATTTGATACGTTTCTCATCAAAGCAAGTGTCTGTAGCTATAAGCAAAATGTCAGGTGGGAAGTCTCCTGGATATGACCATCTCAGTATCGAACATTTGAAGTATGCAGGATGTCACTTACCGAGAATGTTGTCCATGTTTTTCTCCTTATGTTTAAGTCACTCATATATCCCAATGAACATGATGCGAACCATTGTTGTCCCGATTATTAATAACAAAACAGGCAACATCTCGGATGAGTGTAACTACAGGCCTATATCGCTCGCTACAATTATTGCGAAGATATTGGACAGCTTGCTAGACAAAGGGTTGGGTGAAAAGTTGCATTTTCATGACGCACAATTTGGCTTTCGGCCAGGGCTTTCTACGGAAACTGCAATACTAAGCCTGAAGCAAACTGTTCAATATTATACACAACAGAATACCCCCGTGTATGCCTGCTTTCTTGATCTCTCCAAGGCTTTCGATCTAGTTTCTTATGATCTGCTTTGGAAGAAGCTCGGGAAGGCTGGCGTACAACCCGAAATAGTAAACTTATTGAAATATTGGTACTCTAAACAGTCCAATAATATAAAGTGGGGTGAGGAGCTGTCTGATGATTACAGGTTGGAATGTGGCTTAAGACAAGGAGGATTAACCTCGCCTAAGCTTTTCAACCTGTATATAAACGACCTAATCAAGGAGCTCAGCAAGCTGCCAGTCGATTGCTGGATAGATGGCGTTTCAGTCAATAATTTATGTTATGCAGACGACATGGTTTTGCTGGGCCCCTCGGCTGGGTCTATCAGGAAGCTCCTTAGTCTATGTGAAGCTTATGCAACCGAGCACGGTCTAGTTTATGATGGTAAAAAGAGCGAAATACTGATATTTAAGGTCCCCCGTAAACACATTGAATATGAACCGAAGATCACTCTAAATGGATCGAACTTAAAGCGAGTTACCCAGTTCAAATATCTCGGACACTACGTTACGGAGGATGTTAAAGATCACGTCGATATTGAGTGGGAACGTAGAGCCCTAGCTGTAAGGTGTAATATGCTGGCCCACAGGTTCGCAAGATGTAGTAAGGAGGCAAAAACAACACTTTTCAAAGCGTACTGCCAAACTTTTTATACGGCGAACCTGTGGACTAACTATACACAAAAAAGTATAAATAAAATTAGGGTACAATATAATAATGGTTTTAGAATACTGTTGGGACTGCCACGATTCTGCTCAGCGTCGGGTATGTTTGCAAATGAGCATACTGATGACTTTTATGCAATCATAAGAAAAAAGACATGGTCCTTGCTGAGCAGACTGCGATCGAGTACCAATGGTATTCTAAAGATGCTGGCTGAAAAATACGACTCGCCGATACTAGAACACCATTTAAGGGTTCTAGTTAGAAAATAAATGTCACTCAAAACTTATAAAATACTACCCACTAACCTAGTTTTTAAGATAATTTGTTACTAACAATTTGGGCCTTAGAAGCTCTCAATAAAGAATTTATTTATTATATTATTTATTATTAAAATATTATGTCTGGGCGTAAGATTAGTAGGTAGGTACTTACCTACGTACCAACATTTTAATATTAAGTGTATGACGTAGTCAATGTTTTAAATTACTCAATACAGTAACCAGAGCAGTAACTGTTAGTTGTAATTCACCAGTCCGGCAGTCGGCTCACCGTCACAGAATACGAAATCGCACTGATGAGCCAATAAAAATGTTCAGTTACAACCCTCGACGTACCATGTCTTAGGACGTCGCTTTTAATATCTGGGGGCACGGGAGTGCCGCCGCCAAGATGAGCCAAGCGAAGCGCGCAAGGGCACTACCTACCTTTTCTCGAAACGTTTCGTCGTATTTTTGAACCCTCGTAACTTTGGTTTGAATAATGCCAGACAGTTGAAATTTTTAAGATATAGTGTCATGGGTATATTTATTAAATGCGCAAAGTTTGAATATCGTAGCTATTATACTTTAGATTTTATAGGTGTCCAAAAACCCACAATTTGGTCACTGATTCACCGATCATCAAAACTGTTAGGGTACTTCCTGAAGTCTTAGAAAGCTGAAATTTGGTATGTAACATGATATTAGTACTAAAACAACAAAAAAATTATCAAACCCAACTTAACCTATATCCGTACCATTATAGAGCAAAATTAGGCAAAAATTTGTGTTTTTTGTATGGGAGCCCCCCTTACTTTTTTATTTTATTTTAATATTATAATTAAATATTAAAGTAGACATATAACTAAGGAGTTTGAGAACAATTCAAGTACCTACCTGTTGCCATTATTGATATAGAGCAAAAAAGGCCAAAAAAATCACGTTTGTTGTATGGGAGCCCTCCTTTAATATTAATTTTATTTTATTTTTAGTATTTGTTGTTACAGCGGCAATAGATATACATAATCTGTGAAAATTTCAACTCTCTAGCTATTACCGCTCTTGAGTCGGTCTGTCTGTCTGTCTGTCTCTAGGCTGTACTAGAGACAGACAGACAGACAGACAGACGGACAGACGGATAGACGGAAAGACAACGAAGTCTTAGTAATAGGGTCCCGTTTTTACCCTTTGGGTACGTAAGTATGTAAGTTCAAAGAATAGTCGTAGTCTTAGCATTTCTTTGCAAATATTTAATTAATAAGAATATTTCATTAATTATATAAATAATAATAATTAGTTACTTAACTACCAATCTATTTCAAGTTTACTTAAACTTGAAACAGATTGATTAGGAATTTTAGGATAATTAGTATAGTAGGTCTTAAAACATTTTTAATGCCAACAACATCGGTTTACGGTTATTTAAAAACAAAAATAGTTGTTTTTGAAAGTTAAACAGCTATACCAAACATCTACGCGTCATCGATAGTGCGATGTAGGTGCCCAACAGTGACATCTCTTGTAGATTAGAGTGCATTAACAACTATATGAAACTGTTCTAGCGATACTATATAGCGATGTAGACAACCAGCAACGACATCTATATTATCAAAAGGAAAAAATAGCAAAAAATCACTTTTGTTGTATGAGAGCCCCCCTGAAATATTAAATTAATTTTGTTTTTAATATTTATTGCTATAGCGGCAACAGAAATACGTAATCGATGAAAATTTCAACTCACTAGTTCTACCGTTCTTGAGATGCATTCTAGAGACAGATAGACATACAGACAGACGGACAGCGGACAGACATCGAAGTCTCAGTAATAGGGACCCGTTTTTACCCCTTGGGTACGGAAACTTAAAAATACTTACCGACTATCATATAATAATTTATATGTATGTATGATAGTCGGTAAGTCACGAGTCACGACGGCCGTCGCTAGATGCATAAGATACATCCAAGAGACAGATAGACAGACAGACAGACAGATAGCGGACAGACAATGAAGTCTAGTAATAGGGTTCCGTTTTTACCCTCTGGGTACGGACACCCAAAAAAAATCAGCCAAGTGCGAGTCGGACTCGCCCACGAAGAGTTCCGTACTGTAAACTGTTATAGAGCGAAAGGAGGGGAAAAATTGTGTTTTTGTATGGGAGCCCCCTTAATTATTTATTTTATTACAATTTTATTATCAAATATTAAAAAATATATATACGTCCAAAGCCCTGACGAATAACAAAATGGCCAAGCCACCGATTTTAACTAATCTGTAGAGTTTTTAGATTCTCCTCGTGCGGCTGACACATTATATTATTATCAAATATTTTGCCGCGCTTTAGTGTAAAATTAAGGTTTTTAGATTTAGGGCTGAGTATGTAAGGTTAGAAACTTGGCTCTACATGAGATCTCACTACTTTTTGACACGACGAACTATAATATTATTATGTTCTCATCTTGGCAACATTTTTACATGAAAATGTTTTTTGGTGGGATAAACATATTCTCTAAATGTAATGAAACTGTGGATTTTATCAACCTACTCCTCGCCTTAAAAAATATAAGTGTAACTCCAAAAAAACATTCCTTGCTTTGTGGTAGGTAAACAATTAATAATGTTATTTAAAAAAACTTGCGTAAAGTTTCAACGAACTGTGTTTTTTCCATCTAAACGCCCCTCTCTGTGTTGGGCCACAATGGATAGCTATTGGATCGTTTACATTCAGCCCTGTCGGGCGAGGAAGTGGGCAGCGCGATAGTGTAAAATAGAGTCACTCGCGCTGCCACTCGTCCTACCGGCACTTCACATACCAGGTGGCCCAGCCACTGGTCCAATGTGTAGAACGTTGACGCATTGGCGAGCTTGCCGCGCGGTGTCGGTAGCATCAAAACACTTGTCGCAAGCGTGTGGATTACTCACAAGCGCGTTGGCAAGCGCACCGCCAGCGCGTTGGCGAATGCGCTTGCCTGTGTGGAGAGGCGGCAGTCGGCACTATTCATAATAGTGCCGGGCTGAGTGTAAACAATCATTCGCGTGGCTACTTCGCAGTTTAGGGAAATATTTTCAGCACAGCGAGTGGCTGAATGTAAACGACGCTTACATAAATATTATGTTTAAATAGATATTAGTCCATTAAGTCATATATTTATACTGACTGCTACGACTAGCAGCTCTGGATTTATGTATCTAGGCAGTATCGGCCATGGCCTTTGGGCGGCAGCGTCCTATGGCATCCTAGGGGGGCCGGGGGGCGGCAGCGTCTTAGGATGGCGGCAGAGTTCGTACATAGGGGCGCGGCGGCAAAATTATGGTGGCCTATACTCATAAAAAATATAAATCCTCAACAGCAACACGGTGAAAGCCCTATTCTGGAAAGGAAGCTGCATTATCTGCCAACGACCAAAGGCGAGCAGATCTCTGTGACATCCCTCTATTGTACATCAACGTGAACAATCTGGGCTTATGAAACATTCTCGACACGTGCCTTTCTCCCAGTTTCACTTTTTATCACTGTTCTTGATGAATGGAAAATTCGGGACTGGCGTTTAACTTAATTTATACTTCGCTGCAATTGGACTCTTGTTCAAATAAAAAAATTAGACTAATCATTGTATTCATGGAATTTCCATTGTAAAGGACGTTTCTTTTCGGATTACCTTTGCCTGTCCCGACCGGGACGAATTAAAAAAAAATCTTTTCGGATTACCTGCTTTAATGTATTAGAAAAAATACAGGTAAGTAAATCAAAATTGGTCAACATAGACTAAAATATTTCTTTACAATCTAAACTCTTGTGGTACGATAATTGCGGATTGCTACCATGATTGAGAAGCATGCATAACCGCTAATCATAGGCAATTATAGACGAATATGCCTCTTGACATATTCGTAATCTTTTGTCCATCATATGACCAACGTGGAAAAGCCGCATACGGCATAACAGTCGGTTCTAGGGCCAGGCGGGCTAGGCCATAAGTCACAACACTGCAGGTTTGTGGCGTCGTCGCATGGCAACTCGCAAGAAACTATAGTACCTACATTGCTTTTCAAACACAGTGATGTGGGCTGGCCTGGCCTGGCCTAGCCCTTAGTGACCAAATAACACTTTTTCACCAACATCCAATAAAATATTCTAGTAGATCCAGTTAGATAGGAACCATTATGATATATTACGCTGATGAAGTAAAAATAGCAGCCATCCATCAGAATATTACAAACCTTTTCTTTGGTACGTGCGTGGAATGACAGATGGCATCTTGCGGTATTTGAGCGGTATTTCGATCACGGAGTCACAGCTTGAGACAAACGTTTTGGGCCGAGTTAGCAAGCAAATTTTCCGAATAAAAAAATATATGCTGCGTTCTGAATTCGAAATATGTTTCCGCGATTTGGAAGGGATGTTGGTTTTCCTAGTTTTTTATAAGTAAATCATAATAGTAAGGAACTGAAGCTAATCTTAGACTCCTTTACACTTGGAAGTCGATCGTTTCGTTCGGATCGGTGTGATTTGATTCATTATCATTGCGATACGACAGGTCAGATAGTACGCGCGAAGGGTTCCGTACCAATATAGAGCAAAATCAGGGCAAAAATTGTGTTTTTTGTATGGGTGCCCCCTTGATTTATTTTTATTTTAATATTATTATTAAATATATAAATAATATCAGGCTTCATAGGCCTGATATAAATAAATTAATCTTATGCATGAAATTGAGCTGATAAGTGTTAATTGTTATCTATTGCTTCATATTTTAGTTTTCAAGATTTTTTTCAATGTCGGTGGTGGTAATGCGTAGTAGGTATCATCGCATAATTATATATATATATATATATATATATATATATATATATATATATATATATATATATATATATATATATATATATATATATACTTTAGTTTAGATTTAATTTTATTATTAAGTTAGTTTTGTATCAGCCCTGAGCACGGCAAAGTCCCAAACAAGCATGGGCAGCTTTCATAGTATTCCCTCTCTAAACGAAACACTATCCTCGACTTTTTCAAACCTCTCGAAAAAATTTAATGTGACTCACATTAAAATGCTCAAAGCGTCCCAGGGCATTATAATGAGCTTGTCTCTTCTTTCGTTAACCAAAACATTCATGCGATATTAGTATCAGAAACATGGTTTAGGCCATGTCATAATTCCGAGGCGTACTCCTTTTATATGATGCGCATGCTCCGATCCAACCTATTCGTATCCGTCATCGTCCAGCCCCTTGGCTCACTGATGAAATTAAGCTTTTGCAATTAAAGAAAAATAAGGCGAGACTTAAATACAGACTTGATCCGAGTGACGCAAACAAAGAAGCTTATCGCACTGCGCGAAACCGTTGCAATAAGGCATGCAGAGATTCACGGAGACGTTATTACCACAAGGCCGTCTTAGACGAAAAGGACCCAGCACGTGTATGGCGGTTCTTAAGGTCGCAGGGGATTGGCAAGAGTAGCGTCAGCTCTCCAGCTAATACCATTGACCTTGACGCCGCCATAAGTCATTTCTCGTCGCCCACTCCTTTTGATGCTGCAACAAAAAATCACACGCTCTCATTATTGTCTTCCACGCCAGTTCAGGACGTGCCTGTGTTCGAATTTGCTGAAGTCTCGGTTGAAGATACTAAGCGAGCTATTATGTCCATTGACTCTGATGCTGCTGGCTGTGACAACATTAGCCGTAAAATGATTTCCCCAATATCAGATATTCTGTCCCTTCCTATCACCTGGATACTTAACAATTCTATCCGAACGGGTAATTTTCCTGCTGCGTGGAAAGACGCTGACATTATACTCTTCCCGAAAAAATCAAAGCCTTCCCTTTTTTCCGATTTCCGCCCCATATCCATCCTGCCTTTCCTTTCAAAAGTATTTGAGCGCCTAATCTATTTGCAGCTTAATCATTTTCTCAACAGCAATAATATCATTGATCCTTTTCAATCAGGCTTCCGCTCAGGACACAGCACAACCACGGCATTGTTGAATATTCTGGAAGATATTCGCTCCAATATGGATAATCGTCGTCTTACTATACTTGCACTTTTAGATTTTACCAATGCCTTTCGAACGGTTGATTTTGACTTATTGCTCGCTTCATTAAGATCAATGAATGCCACTCCTAGCGTCTTAAGGTGGTTTGAAAGCAACCTTAGAGGCCGAAGACAACGTATTCGTGGTGATAACGATTACTCCATATGGCATGGCCTTTTAGCGGGGGTCCCACAAGGAGGCGTACTTATCACCTTTGTATCACCTGTATCACCTTTGCTCTTCGCTCTGTTCATCAATACCATTAGCAGTCGCTTGTCGTCTCTTTACCATTTATACGCCGATGATATGCAAATCTATACTACTTCCGATATTGACCATCTCAAGGAGGCGATAAAACGCATCAATGATGATTTGCACCTTTTAGAAGAATGGTGCAAGTCCTTCGGTATTTTTGTTAACCCCAACAAAAGTCAAGCCACCGTTATTGGAAGCCCTAAACTTCTGTCTAAAATAAAGATTCAGGCACTCCCATCTCTCACACTCAATGGCTCCATAATCCCGTTTGCGGATACAGTCAAAAACCTGTTTGTAATTTTTGACAACATGCTTTCTTGGAAACCACACATAAATGCAGTCAGTAGTAAGTTATTTCGAGCGAGTGCATTTCTTCGTCTGGTTGGTAATTTTCTTCCAATAAAAACTAAAATTTCACTGGTTCATGCATTGCTTATGCCAATTTTAGATTATGCAGACATCTGTCTCATCGATATTACGGAAGAACTTTTAGACAAACTCGAGAGACTGCAGAATGTTTGCATCAGATTTGTCTATGGCCTGCGGAAATATGATCATGCCTCAGAATTTCGGAGGAATCTTCGTTGGCATTCTATCCGCCTGCGTCGAGATTGTCACGTCCTCTCCCTTTTGTACAGCATCCTGTTTGTTCCATCCTCTCCCTCTTACCTTAAAAAACGTTTTAAATTTTTGCATGACACTCACCAACTAACATTACGCTCTTCAAGCAATCTTACCCTCGAGATCCCTCTACACTCTACTTCCTTATATTCCAAATCTTTTGCTGTGCGTGCTGCTACTCTCTGGAACTCTCTGCCTCTAGATATTCGTCAAGCCGGTTCAATTAATATTTTTAAACGTAAACTTAAATTTTATTTCCTTAATATGCCCTAGTTCATTACTTTTATATCGTTGCTTTGTGACCATCAACATAGTTAATTGCCGATTATTATTAATACTATATATATTGTCCTAGCTCTAGTTATAGTTAAGTCTAGTTATAGTGTAAACATTAAGATTGGTTTAGTTTGTGCACCTACACTATTTTCTTTTATCTTTATTTTAAATCTTGTCTACAAAAGGTTGACTGGTGGAGATTGCTTAGTAGCAATAAGTTCGCCTTTTGTACATCAATAAGTAATATTTATTAATTTATAATTCATATTGTGTATGTATTTTGGTGTGCAATAAAGAGTTTTATTATTATTATTATTATTAAATATAAAAGTACACATGTAACTAAGGAGTTTGAGAAAAAATCAAGTACCTACCTGTTGCCATTATTGATATTGAGCAAAAAAAGCCAAAAAATCATGTTTGTTGTATGGGAGCCCTCCTTAAATATTAATTTTATTTTGTTTTTAGTATTTGTTCTTATAGTGGCAATAACTATACTTAACCTGTGAAAATTTCAACTCTGTAGCTATTACCGGTCTTGAGTTACAGCCTGGAGACAGACAGACAGACAACGAAGTCTTAATAATAGGGTCCCGTTTTTACCCTTTGGGTACGGAACTAAAAACGCGTTACCCACTCTGCGCAAAATGAAAACTACGTTGAAAACAAAATAATATATTTTCAGTCAGATTAATAAAAGTCAATTTTCATGATTTTTTGCTTAAATATAACAGACCGACCATCTTCTCGAAACCTATGCCCCTATGCCTAACCCCCCCCCTCCCCCCGGCCCCCCATAGCTAAAATCCTGGGTACGCCCATGGCTATAATAATTATTATTATACGTAATACTTATGCAATGCTAAACATAATATTATCATGTAAATCTAAGGGATAACTAATAACTTAGTTAATGGAATCAGTCAGTACTTTGTGGAAATCCATAGCTTAAAATTTAGTAAATAGCTTAAACTAATAACAAACTAGATAACTAATAAGGATAGGAATAACTTTAAAACACTACTAGTAAAAATCAACATCTAAGGAGTATTTTCCCTTCGAATCACGTTTAATTTCCGCTGTGAAATTCACCATGAAACTTTAATTTTGGGATTAAAATACACCAATTTCCATGTCGTTCACGTGTAGCGGTTTAGACAACCAATTTGGCTTCGTCACTTGGGGGGATTGGGGAAAAATTGGGAATAAATTGATCCAGTAACCGGAGCGTGGCGGCGCAATGGCTTAGAAAGAATAGGATTAGGCCCGAAACACCCCACGGGAGATTTATCGAATTTACTGTAAATATTATTGCCGGGGTAATGTCTTGAAACGTCGTCGAGGGTTAACCTGTTTTACCGTATGCCAGAACGCAGTATGTAGAGTCTTCGCTTTGTAGAGACTAAAAAGCTACATCTCATAGATCGACTAGCTTTATCGCCTCTCAGGAGATATCAAAGCTTTGAAAGTAATGATAATACTATACTAGCTGTCCCGGCAAACGTTGTTTTGCCATATAAAGTATTTCGCCCATATTATTTTATTGAAGTTACTAAATAAGTATGGCACCATGGCAACGTCCATCGCTATCCCGTCGCACAATGGTCGCCGTTTACTATTCAAATGCACAATATCAATATAATCTGATCACCTGATTGTCTGACAAGTAAGATGATCCATGCGTCGGATGGGCATGTAAAAAGTCTGTCCTGCGCCTGATCTCTCACCGGTCGTGTCGGTCTTCCGTCCCACTGGGTTATGAGAGTAAAGGAATAGAGAGTGCTCTTGTGTACTGCGCACACACTTGGGCACTATAAAATTACTCCTGCGTAGCTGGCCTGGTTTCAATGAAACCGGCCACCGTCACCGAAACCGGTGTGGGAGCTATTATTATATTATCAATATAAAAAGTACCCAGTAGCCGATTCTCAGACCCACTGAATATGCATAGGTTAAAATCAGAAAAGCCGTTTGGAGGAGTACGCTATCTAACATTGTGACACGAGAATTTTATATATTATTAGATTAGATTAGATTATGTGTTAGATGTATTTACATAATATAGTTTGTATGCAAGAATGTATACTAACTAAGTAATACTTAAGTATTACTTAGTTAGTATACACATGATAAGACACCCAATCATTGGCACTCGTCACATTATTAGCAATCCGAGTTCCGGGTATTTAAAGACAAAAATCTATTCTTAAAATTTATTCTTCAGCAATGCTCTCTACTAAGCAAAGTAGTAACACAATAGACATAATATAATTCTGTCTACTCTTGTAGTAAGGCAACTCGGCCTTCTCTAATAAACAAATAATTCACGCTGTATAAAATATTTGTAGGTACATGAGCTACATGATATTATAATAACGAATAACGTCGAATAACTATTCGCTTTTGCAAGAACATGATTTTAAATTAATTACACGAAATACAAGGGGCTGTTAAAATGCAATAATCCCATAATATTGATATTACCGCCAGAAATATTCTTTAGGCCGGCCGCATACATACGTTTTCCGAAATCGTTTTCCGTTTTCGGAAATCCAAATACATGGAATCAGTAGATGCCGCACACATTCGTTTTTCTTCGTACTGAGCGAATTCCGCACGTACGTTTCTAGTGCAACTTGCAAGGCAGCCGCGGCGCGTTCGCACGTGAAGAAAAATTGCGCCAGTACTCTATGTACTCTATAATAGCTTCATGCGCCAGTCTCACGGAATTTCGAATACGGAAAACGAATTTGGTAATCGCATGCGGAAAACGTGTTTATGCCAAAGACTTCTATTTAAACTTGGTTTTAAATGCGACCAGCCTTTCATCGCTGAATTAAAATATTAACGTCGGAATTATTCTTTCTACCGTGTTCCACGTGAAACGAAATATTTATTGGAAATTGCGTTGTCAAAACGTATAACACAATATCGAGAGCGTAAATAAAATATCGTTTTACCTGGGACTGTTAATTACATGAACGAATTGGGGTTCCCGCAGTAAATAGATTTTTAAAGGCCGTTTTAAGGCCATCCCCTAAGCAAACGACCTTGACCATACATTTGACGCGTTGCCGAGATCGCACAAAATTCCTATTTTTTTACTTATCTTAGTTCAAAATCTATCTAAAAAAAATCATAATATTATGTACTTAGTTAATGACATTGTCTATCTATACGAGTAGGTATGTCGTGTGTTTCAAATAAACGTAATTTATAAATACTAGGGAGATGCTGAAAGTATGCTTCAATTTTAATAAATTGGTATTATTTTGGAAGCTAGCTTCCAAAGTAATACCAATTTATTGTAATTTCTATTATTAAAGTAATACATTGATGTCAGCTGGTATCAATGAGTAGGTATAATAAACAAAAATAGGAAATAACGGGCAAAGGAATGTTGATGTAAGTACTGAAGATTATTGCTGTATTTTTATTATTATAACTTTGTAGCTTTCAAATTATGAGTTTATAAGGCTCTAAATACGGTAAATTCCGGAATCTCCGTAGGGGGAGCGCCTTAATCTTAAAATAAGTACTTACTTAGATGAGAAGCTTTGCTTGAGGACGGACATTGAAATACTTGCTTTCTTCAGAATAATTTCGTTGCGGCTCCCAACTCCCAAGACAGTTTTACTATGCTACTCGTAGGCTTATTGAGACGTCAAAGGGTTTTCGTGGTTGGTTGTCTATTCTTCTGCAGTCTGCTGGAGTAGCAGTGGTGGGAATATGTTACTACATATTCCCACCACTACACTACTACAGCACTAGCACTACTGTGCTGGGGGGAAAATCGTTGTTAGAAATATTATTATCTGCAATAAAAAAAATCTATTTTTCTCTTGGCTCTACATTTACTTAATCGAATAAAAACCACTTTCTAACAATGATGTTACTTTTAACTCTGTTTTACAATATTTTAATTGACTTCCAAAAAGGATTATTATTATTTTCAACCCTACGAATAATAAAAACTAACCGCCGTACTCAGAGACATTTAATTACGATTAACCTTCAATTGAATGGAGAGTTTGACAGATGATGTATGGGGCTTATGTCAAAATTTTGAATGAATTACATTTAAGTAATTAATGTTCCACTCTGAGTGCGGAAGTGAAAGTAACTACGTCAAAAAACATGCTCTACAAATTACAATACTTGTACCTAAGGCAACATTTCAATACATTTGTGATTTGCAATATTTAGGTGGCCTTTAAAAACTACTGTTTTAAAGGTTCCTTTCGAAAGGAACCTTTAAAACAGTAGTATGGGAGTTACGTTTCCTCGTTAGGGTTGATTCAGACCGCAACGCGACGCATAGATGCATTTCTTTTGTATGGATTTGACAGATTTCAATTGCGTCAGACGTCTTGCGAATCTGTCAAATCCATATTAATTTAGAAATGCATCTACGCGTCGGCCGTCGCGTTGCGGTCTGAATCAACCCTTAGTGTCGACTTTCGATACCTACATTTTTTTACCGACTTCCAAAAAGGAGGAGGTTATACGTTCGGCTGTATGTATCTTTTTTTTTTTGTATGTTCAACGATAACTCAGCCGTTTGTGATCCGATTTCAAAAATTATTTTTGTGTTGTATAAGGTTTGACTCGAATTTGGTACCATGTTTACAAAAGTATTAATCTGATGATGGGATCCTGGAGGAATCGAGGGGACTCCTTGAAATTTGTATGGAAACATATAGTGATTTCAATTTTTTCTGAAGCATTCGAGGTAAATGCTACGAAAAAGTAAGATTTCGCACCAGGTTATACCCTGGATCCGAAGGTAACCAACAGAACTTTTGAATCCTTATAGATACAGGTTCGGGGATTTCGGCGTTGTTTAAGCAACTGAAATCATAAGCCAACACATCAATTTGATTGATCATCATCATCAAAATCATAATTATGCCATGGGTCATCACATTATGACCCAATTATTGATGCTTTTCGTGATATTTTGCATCGAATCAGATGTTTTTGATGATTATTTCGCTGTTTGTGGACCGATTTTCAAAATTCTTGCGTTGTTGTATAGGGTATAATCTTGATTTTGTATAATAATTACGAAAGTGATGAGCTGATGATGGGATCTATGAGCAATCGAGGGAAATCCTTGAAATTTATCAAAATACTCATAGTGGTTTCTAGTAACTTTAACATATGTTACGAATAAGAGAAAGTTCATACGAAGGTGTCTCTTGGTCCAAAGACACTGAATAGAACTCCTTAAAGATATTTTTTTTTTAAATTGCAGCATAGCTTAGATAACTGCAAGCATTTACCACAATTTCGCTTACAGTAACATAATGTGAATAGTTAACATTCGTAGTGGTTATTTACGCATAAAGCCTTATTTTGTAGATAACTAAAAAGAGTGAAATTATTATTTTTAACAAAAAAATTTAAACCGACTTCCAAGGTGAAAACAATAATAATATGAACTAAAAAGTATTAAATAACTCTTACTCTATAATAGTGCCTTTTTCAGAATTCGTCTAAATCTCAATTATTTCTGTACATACTACAGTCTTCATTACTTTGAAGTCGGTAAAGTCCAGTCCCAAAAGCTTCAGATATTCTGACATTGACTGAACTCACGATAAAATTAGCTGGTACCGACTTCAAATAATGAGGACTGTAGTATGTGCAGAAATAATTGAGATTTAGACGAATTCTGAAAAAGGCACTATTATAGAGTAAGAGTTATTTAATACTTTTAGTTCATATTATTATTGTTTTTACCTTGGAAGTCGGTTTAAATTTTTTTGTTAAAAATAATAATATTGTATGAACTCGAGAGAGCCGTCGAAAATTCGAAATGTAAAATGTTAAGTATAGAAAGCGTTGTGTGAAAAATGTCTTGAAATATGAAATATGGGAGGCTCGCTGTGTGTCGCTGTCGGTATCAAACATCCCGGAATATTTGTACGGTAAACAAATATATCGACGTTTGTTCAGTTTTAGCCGGAAAATAATATTTTTAGGGTATTCTACGAATATTTTGGACTGAAAATATATATATATATATATATATATATTTTTTATGAAATAAGGGGGCAAACGAGCATACGGGTCACCTGATGGAAAACAACTTCCGTCGCCCATGGACACTCGCAGCATCAGAAGGGAATAGGGTAATAGGGAGGGTAGGGATGGGAAGGGAAGGAAATAAGGGAGGGTAAGGAAGGGAATAGGGTAGGGGATTGGGCCTCCGGTAAACTCACTCACTCGGCGAAACACAGCGCAAGCGCTGTTTCACGCCGGTTTTCTGTGAGAACGTGGTATTTCTCCGGTCGAGCCGGCCCATTCGTGCCGAAGCATGGCTCTCCCACGTATAAAATATATGGCTGTTTTGTGTGTGACTATAGTCAGAACACGTACGAGTACCTTAAGGCCAACCGCAAGAAATTATTCCACGGTAAAAACGGTGGGTTTTTGCCGTGGAAAAACCCACCGTTTTTGCCGTGAAAACTTTTTCATATTGCACTGTGCAAGTGTGCATGCACATCATGAAACAAACATAGCGGAACATAACATTATGTTCCAATATAATATTATGCAATGTTACTGATAGTGACATCTCTCTTGCTGGCCTTTGTTTCTCCATTTCTTCCTTTATGGTCTCTACCTGAATCACTTCTCCAGCGCCGTAAATAGGGCGGTGCCACAGGTGCCCAGGCACAGGGCGTAGACTCTGGGGGGGCGCAAGAATGGCCTGACCAGGCAGGATTCAGGACTATAATTTTTTCGGTTTGCTCCTGATAAGTTCCCGCTGCGTCCCTACTCTCTAGTGCTCGATTCCAACAATAAAATAGGTCTATATATTACTCTGGGTACCTATAATATAATATCGAAAATAAAACAAGAACCTAGTTGTAGAAGCTCGCACAGGGCGCAAAAAAGGCTGTTTACGGCACTGCACTTCTCTGAGTACATCACAAATAATACAATATAAACAGGAGTACATGCTTATAGACTACTTCGCAATCATAAAACTTTTATTATGAACCCCATCTAGCCCCCATTAAGAGGTCTATGATTCTTGTTTAAAAGTTAAAAAGCAGGGAGATTTAAAAGTATCGAGCAATTATTAGCACCCGCGCTACCATCCCTCGTAATGACCAATTATGGCGTGTGTCGTTACGCTAATATGACCGCCATTTTGAAAAATCCCCGCCCCTGATTGGCCAATTTAGCTCGCGTCCCGGGAAAATAAACTGCGTGTACACTCGCCGACAGATCAAATGTTATTTTTTTCTATTCGTCGTTCATATTACGTAAATAGTGAGGTTACGCCAAAATAAGTAAATACCTAAGGGTGGGTTGCACCAGAGGCATAGTTATAGTTAAGGTAATAAGGTTATCACTTATCATCAAATATGGCGTCCATCTGAAGTTTTGGATGTGGTCACTCACTAGTCACTACACTAAAAATTTTTCGCTGATACTAGAAATTTACTTTTATTATTTGGCAAGATTTTGAGATTTTTAATTGGGGGGGGGGGGGGGGGGGGGATGTCCCCTGTGCCCCCCCCCCCCCCCTTCGGACCGCGCCTGAACACCACTTTGAACTTCAAAATCATGTCGAAATCGGAAAGAATCGACTAACCAATTTTACGGCCTTAAAATCGCGTCGTGTACATCAGGCATAAGCGATTACTTTTTCCAGGTAAAATTAAATCGTAATTTAGGAGGGTTTCCGAGAACGTCAAAGATTAAAGGCTTGTTCGTTAGCGCATTGACTGGTTAAGCCGAGGTAAAGCCGATTTTTTGGTTAACCGAATAGATTTAATTAAATAAATAAAAGGAGTATTTTGCTTTTTAATCAAAGTATTGCGGGGTGAGCGTCCGTGGCCTAATGGGTAGACTTTCGGTTCGCACTCCTAGAGGGTGCAGGTTCGATCCCGGGTGGAGGCGTGTACCTATGAGACATTTTCTGATCTCAAGTACATAATATGGACGCTCTTACGGTGAAGGAAGACATCGTGAGGAAACCCGCACATAGTTGGTCCCAGACGGATTGACTAGTTCTTTCCTCTGGACTAGGCCGACTATGATGCGAGAATGCCGTATGCGCTTGGGCAACCATACGGACATTTAAAAATCTTGTCCCAGGCACTATAGTATTTGAGGAGTGGTTACTTCGCTCTGAAAATACTGTATAAATCATCCACAACGGATGTAAAGGCCTTTTTTTTTGCGGGTTAAATATAAATTCTTTTTCGACAGAATTTGGATATTAATTGCCGCATTTGTAAATTAACACGATTATTAATAGTCAAGTTCAGCCTGCCTAGCATACGCCAACGAGATATCTCACTCTACATGTTTTCTCGATGTTTGATGGTTTGTCTCTTCATCTCTATTGACCTTAGCATGACAAACATTTTTTCTCGCGTAGATCTATCATCGAAATAACACATTTTTTATAGAGTTCTGTCGAGATAATGTCGAGATTTTGACATTATGAGACGAGTAGTTTTTAATTATCTCGAGAATGATATATCTCGATGGCGTATGCTAGGCAGGCTGGAAGTACTTGACGTGTTGATGCTACCAGACAACAAAAATATACGTGGTTTCTGTAAGTAGGTACTTACATGATAATATAAAATATATTCTAAGGAAGGATTCAAACCTTGATATAAATTCTAAACCTTAAGCGTCTTTTTCTGCTAAGCCACAGAGGTCGCGTAATAAGATCATATTTTAAAAATAAAATAGATTTAAAAATATTTTAAAGTACAAAATTCTTATAGACCTTAAAAAGTATACAAAACAGAAGCTATTAAATTCAACGCCTCAGCGTCGCTATGAAAAAAAACACAGTGTCACTATTTTCCTGCGGGTAGGTGAAAATATGGCGCGCTGTCATCGTGTTGATTGAATTTGTCCCGCCCCCCCCCCCCCCCCCCCTCCCCCCTCGCCAGAGCACGGTCACCTTGTTCCTTTTTTAAAATTGCATGAGGTCAGATGTAACATGTTGTTATTTTTAGGGTTGACAGGCGTGACATTTTTAGAATTTTTTATTTCAACAATAATGATATTAATTATCTTTTTAGGGTTCCGTTCCCAATTAAAGGTAACAACAGGACCCTATTACTAAGACTTCGTTGTCTGTCCGTCTGTCCGTCCGTCTGTCAGTCCGTCTATCAGTCCGTCTGTCCGTCCGTCTGTCCGTCCGCCTATCCGTCCGTCTGTCCGCTGGGCGACCGCCCAGGGCGCCAGATAAAAAGGGGCGCCGCCTATTTTTAGCACTACCAGTACCAGCAGCCTGGGCGCCGAGGAAATTTCGCCCAAAGCACTGGTACCTAGTGCTAAAACCAGCCCTAACCATGGTACGTCTCCATCGACCGGCCCATTCGTGCCGTCGTATATACATATATAGCAACAGCACTTTACCGAAACTGAAACTTTTCACTTCGTTTTAATGCTGGATCAATCACTTTCGATGGTACTCTACAATGTTTTACAGCAAAACGATCCTTATGCCAACGGAATACGGTGTATAATGTAATTAGTGAGCTTAATTACCGTTATTGGTTCAGCATTGAAGAGAAACGCTTTCAGATGAAGTGGCATTGAAAGAGATAGGTCAATATCGTATCAATTCAGATTTTTACGTCAAAAAGGGGAACATATTTTTCGTATTTTCCAAATTTTAAAGATTAAGTAGTACTTAGTAGTTAGTAATATCTACCTATATAGGTAGAGATACTCCTGCCGAGCTAGCACGGCCACCAGTAGAAATGCGAAAGTACAGACAAACTGTGGAGATAAACTTAACGTGAAGTTCCGATCTTTTTTTCGTTCCGAAAAATTCAATTAAAATGCCACTTTATGACAGATAGTCCTAAAAATTCAAATAATATATCCTACTTTATGACAAAGTATATTATAGTCTGTCATAAAGTGGCATTTTAATTAAATTTTTGTCGGTCGCAATTAGCCGCGGCAAAGATCGGAACGGACCTTAAGTTTATGTCCACAGTTTGTCCATACCTTCGCATTTCTACTGGTGGCCGTGCTAGCCCGGCTGGGCGTGAAGACTTAACAGACAGACACACTTTCGCATTTATAATATTGTTACGGACACACAGAGTCAAACCAGGGTCAAACCAGCGCAACTTATTGAAGAACCGCAGGCAGGGTAAATCCGCTATTCGATACTAGATGGCGTTAGGCTTCTAGAAATATTCCACACTTGTTTACGCGAATCGGGCTCATTCTGGAAATGAATGTTCCGGAATATTCTAAGATTCGATCCGGCCCATATAAATAGTCGCAGGCAGACCGCAGACGGGCCGGTTATTCAGTTTAGTCTGAGCGTTCTTCAAGGCGACTTCGAAGTGAAAACAAGTGATCAATAGTGAGTGAACCAGTGAAACCTACGACTTGGCTACGACCTAGGACAGTGATAGTGCTAAGTGTTTGGACCTAGTGCTTAGTGCTTAGACCTAGTGGTGTGAATAAAGTCTCCAAAAGAGTCAGCAGGTCTTTCTCTACAAATCCTTCGAACGCTAGCACGTAATATAACAATATAATAGAATATAATATCGTTTTCGGCATCTGAACTGCCCCGGAGCATGGTGGACCGACAGGATACGGAAACAGCCGAAGTTAAAAGCACTACAGTTCGACAAGACTTTATTTCAACGTGGGTGACATTGTGAGAACTGTCAAACACATGTCGGAAATGACGTTTTTCTATGATAGAAGCGTTTAGTTCCTTTTCTCGCCACGTTCAAATAAAGGCTTGTTGAACTGTAGTACTAAGTCTACGTGCTTCGTGAATCATCGGTTTTGTTCGGCTATATCCGTATCCATTCGGCCTGCCCTGCCTGCCCTGCCCCGGGGCAGTTCCAGATCACAGATGCCGAAAACGCTATTACTTAGTATGGTTTTGACGTGAAGATTAATGATCTCATCAAACATCTCGATCAATAAACAAGTGTAATAGACCCTTAACGCCATCTTGTTAAGGCCGCAGTAAAAATGTTTTAACAATGTAAGTTCGGCTTTGTTTTAGTTACGAACTGCTAACGACACAAGTTCTATTACTTCGCTTTCATAAAACGACTAAGCGCGAAGAAATAACTTTATGTCAAGTACCTACAAAGTATTTTCAAAAAGGTATGAAAGAAAAACTAAATTTTTTCGAGAAAATGGTCGGTCTGATATTGAAACAAATAATCGGCCGAGTGCAAGAGAGGCCAAGGGTTCCGTTCCATTATAAACAAAAATAGGAAATAAATGTGTTTTTTTGTATGGGAGCCCTTAATTATTTATTTTATTTAAATTTTATTATAAAATATTAAAGTAAGTATTTAAAACACAATTGTGTATTTATTGAATACAGTAGGGCCTCGGTAATCCGGACTCCCGCTTCAAATTCAAATTCGCAAAAAATCACGTTTATTGTATGGCCTCCCTTAAATATTTTATTTATTTTATTTTTAGTACCTATTTGTTGTTAAAGCGGCAACAGAAATACATATCTAATCTGTGAAAAAAAAGCTACCGTTTTTCAGTTACAGCTTGGAGACAGACAGACGGACAGACAGACATCGAAGTCTTAAAGCTTGACCGCTGTAAAGAGTCGACCCACGTAGCATACTCGTAGCATACTTTTAGTACGCTACGAGGAGTAATAGGGTCCCGTTTTTAACCTTTGGGTACGGAACCCTGAAAATCATGAAAATAGAATTTTATTCATTTGACTGAAAACATGTTTTTGTTTTCAACACTTCCTTTTGCGCAGAGTAGGTAACACGTTTTTAATTCCCACTTGCCATGAAAATTGACGGTTATTTTATCTTCTGGGGGGGGGGGGGCAGTTGCCCCCCCCCCCCCCCCCCTGCCCCTACCTGGGTACGCTCATGAATAAATATTATTATTATTCTCAATATGCCGCGTTCTATGGCCCTTTAAGGGTCCATTTCTCACAAGTCTAAAATCTCTTGTGAGTTATGGCATTACATATTCTCCCTTATAACTTATAATTAACCGTGTGGTAGGGAAAGGGATGTCGTAAATCGGCATTAAAGTTTTAATGAATTTATATGTTTAGTTTGCCCCCAATTATATTGTAAAACGGTCTCCTTGTTAGCGATAGTTTTATTTATTTATTTATTTATTTAAAACACTTTATGCAAATATTTACATAGGCGGGCTTAATGCCGTGTGGCATTCTCTACCAGCCAACCTTAGGGTGATGATGAAAGTGTAGAATAGGCGCATTCTAAGACTGAATTGGTTTAGACATTAAATAAAAAGTTATATAATTATTTTATACATATTTTATCATAATAGACCTACATAAACCGTAATTACCTATTATACATACTAATACATTCTATAAGCTTATTATAATACCATACATAAGTTATACATAATTAAACTATATAAATAAGATATACCTACATAGAATAAGGAATTGAATTACTAAATGAAAATATGTAATATAATAATATATTTGTCAAATATGAATTCCAGTGGAACCTTAATCTAATTACTAATTATTATTCAACTGATTTAAATATAATTGACGAACTCTGCGTTTAAAAATATTTTTGTTAGGGGACATCCTGATTTCTTGGGGAAGGGCGTTCCAAAGGAGTATGGACTGTACATGGAAGGAGGAGTGGACAATACTGGAATTATGAGAGGGACAATGTAGTCGCAAGTTTTTGGATGATCGAAGTTCCTGACTGTGGGTATTACTGAAAAATTCAAGGTGGGAAGATAAATATAGAGGAGCACTGGGAGAGTAAAGGAGAGAGTACAGCATACACAGTGCACGCAGTGAACGACGTTGACGAATTGGCAGCCATTGCAACTTAGATCGGTATTGAGAGACATGATCAAACTTACGAAGATTGAAAATGAACCTGATGCAGTTATTTAGCATACGGTCAAGTTTGTTAAGTAGTTCTTCACGGAGTTCGAAACAACAAACGTCACCGTAATCCAGTTGTGGAACTATAAGGGCTTGAACCAGCAGCGACTTTATATTAAAAGGTAAAAAGTTTTTTAGTCGATAAAGAGACCGCAAAGAGCCTGTCACCTTACGGCAGACGTTAGTAATGTGAGTACGCCAATCGAGACTGCTGTCTATATGTAGCCCGAGATCTTTAACACTGGAGCTAAAAGGGATGACACTATTACCAAAGACGACGGGTGGAAGGGCTCTAATATCGACTCGACTCATCAAGCGCGGACTGCCAATCAAGATGGCTTGACATTTACTGGCGTTTACATGCAGACCGAAATTTGCAGACCACGCATTTATAGCCTCCAAGTCCCGGTTCATATTCCTAATCGCAGCAGGTAACTCTTCAACCCTCTCTTGAATGTAAACCTGCAAATCATCGGCATAAAGGTGATACGCACAATGAAGTATAACCAAGGATATAAGATTAATAAATAGAGAAAACAAAAGGGGAGAGAGAATACCGCCTTGAGGTACACCAGCTTCAAGATCCACCCAACTAGAAGAGGAATCATCTAATCTTACACTCTGCTGGCGTCCTCGAAGATAGGAACAAAACCAATTTAAAACTTCGGGTGAGAGAATACGGGAAAGAATTGACAGAAGAATGTCATGGTCGACGTTATTAAATGCGCTGGAAAAATCGATTAAAACTAAGACAGAAATTTTTGAGTTCTCCATGCCAGCCCTTACATCATTAGTTACTTTTTAACAAAGCAGAGGTGGTACTGTGCCCCGGTCTGAATCCAGATTGAAATGGTGAGAGGATTTTGTTTTGGATAACAAACGCGGAGAGCTGCTTTTGAACACATGCTTCTAGAACCTTGGATAAATAGGGAAGAATAGAAATAGGGCGAAAATGGGACGGCTGTAATGGATAAGGGATTTTAGGTAAAGGACGAATATAGGCTTTACCCCATAGTTTAGGAAATGTAGAGTGCTCTATAGAAAAGTTAACAATGTGAGTAATAGCTGGCAAGAGTTCGTCGATAATAGGGAGTAACATCTGTCGACAGATGTTATCACAGCCAACGGCTTTAGAGCCAATGCGTTTAATGGTAGCTTTGATCTCACCCGGAGTAATTGGAGAAAAATGGAAAATTTCATCGATAGCAAAAGGTAAACTTCCTAAATAGGCAATGGTTTGCCGTTTGGTTTGAGTATCCAATGCAATGCAAGAAGAAAAGTGGATGTTAATATCATTTAAGTTTATGGAGCTTTGCAAGTCACATTGACTCTGTTTGCCAATACCAATCGTGCCAAGGAATTTCCAAATGCTACCGGATGAAGAAGAGTATGATATTACATTATTTAGAATATGTCGGCGTTTTGCGTTGCGTATCACCTGGTTACACCGATTTCTTGCAGCCTTAAAGTCGATCCAATTGTCTTCAGACCGATGAGACCTAAATTTGCGGAATGCCCGATCCCTGCGCCTCATAAGCAATTTAATTAGTTTTCGTTTGTTAAAAGCATATTAAAAATTACACGTCGTCCTGTTCAGGGATTAGAAAATAGTTAAGTATAAATTAGTGAGCCCGTAAAATTATTGTCGGAAATTCTTTTAGAAGGTTTTTATTTAAATTTTTGTTTCCCCCGCCCCGTATAGAATGAAATTGCGAGATTCGTATTAGGATAATAGTTACTGCAAAGTGCAATGTTTTCACGCTAGAGTGCAGCATCAGCATAGACTATAGAGGAAGGCCGGTATAAATAGTCAGTACTTAAGATGCGACTCGGTCTCAAGACGCGGTTCGGCTCTGTGATTGGTCCAAATTTTGACAGCCAACCAATCACAGAGCCTGAACCGTGTCTTGAGACCGAGAGACCGATGCATCTTGAGTACTGACTTTATACCGGCCTTAGTATAGACAGAAGCCCAGATAATTCAACTAATCACTAAATTCACGGGCATAATATTACGCCATCGGCCATACTACACTGCAACCGCAAACCCTTAGGCCTTATCTTACCGTAACTTAAATTATCCGGACTTACCCTATATCCGAACTTATCTACCCTGAGCGGGCTGTCAAATTTTGCTGTGTTTTCTAATAAGTATTACGATACCGAAAGACGATTGACTTAAATGAAATTGAGATTTATTTTATCATTGTATATTTATCTGATATTTAGCTAACCGAAAACATGATTCACTTACTTTGACTCGATAGTTTTATTTTTCGAAATTATGAATCTTTCTGGCCTTTTTATCAAATATCTGTTACACTTATTGAGTTACTAGCATTAAATAACTTGCACTACTACAATCACACATTTTATAAAATAATAGCTAAAGGAAATATTACTTAGTATTGTATTTAATTTTTAAGTAATCATCAAAAACATTTTTAGGACTTACGACCTTTACTTTCGTGCTATAATGCGGGAACCGTTGTTACGTGATATTGTTCACTATTAGCGGCAGCGTAAAGCACTTTGCCCGGGAGCACGATTCATGGAATCATTGTATCACGATTGGAAGATCGCGGTGGGTGTGGGCGGGGCTAGCGTTTTGTCTTTTGACAGTAGGCTCATAACAATCGCGATATAATACTGTATATTATGCTATTAGCGCCCTCTACCTTTACGTAATATTTCCTATAAAAAAACATATTCCTGCAATATTTATAGTGACCTCTATAATATACCTAGTACAAGAGTACCTACACAATATAAATTTTACATCGTTCTCGAACGTTCTACGAACGGCAATAGGTCGTGAATCTGTAATGGCGTCAGATTAACTCTTCCCCCGTCAAATTCAGCTCCATTAGTGTTTATTGTGTACGTGAAACGCATTTAAATTGGCTAAGGAATAAGGAAGATCTACATTTCGTTCTGATGTTTTTGAATCTACAAGTAATAATAATAACTCCCAAGTCCCACACCGGTTTCGGTGACGGTGGCCGGTTTCATTGAAATCGGGCCAGTTAAGCAGGAGTAATTCTATAGTGCCCAAGTGTGTGCGCAATACACAAGAGCACTCTCTATTACTTTTACTCTCATAACCCGGGACGGGAGACCGACATGACTGGCGAGAGATAAGGCGCAGGACCGACTTTTTACATGCCCATGCGACGCATGGATCATCTTACTTGTCAGACAATCAGGTGGTCAGAAATAACATGTTTCCAACTAATTCCAACGCGGGAATCGAACCCACGACCTCCGGAGTCGAGAGCCTACAAGTAGTACACAAAGGTGAGCATGAGCGTCTGTTATCATAGGGCTAGCTGTATTGTATTAACATTTAAATGATTATACCTAATTATTATGATATTTGCTACGACTATAAATGACATTTGGAAAGATTTTGCTTGAGCCCACCTCCCCTAGAACACCTCACGTAATTAATGGACGCCCCCTGATTCTTTATGAAAATACAGATTGTCCATAGACCGTAAAAAAATTAGATTTTAATGATCTCTACTAAAGGGCGCTAAAAGTTTCATCGGTACAAAAATACTTTATAGTTCAGATTTGTTTTGTAATCTGTATTCGTTGAGGGTCATTACACCAACCGAGTAGAGCGGCAAATGCCGAGACAGTGCTCTCGGCCTCAGCTTATTCACATTAAGTCGCGAGTAGGCGGCAGCAGCGCGACTACTCGATACGTGTAATCAAGCCCCGAGAGTGATGTAAGATTATAAAGAAAAAAAACGTTGAATATTTATTATCCATTTATTATTTTCATTGTAAAGTCATACATTTGATCTATGAATCAACCGTAATTACCTGACGACGCGTTACAGCGCCACGCCTCCGAGTTGTGAGGAATCTTAAGTTTTAACCGACTTTCTAATAAGTTGTGTTACGTTTTTGTCTATTGTACAGACTGATTCGGTTCGTATGTCAACGATCAACACCAAAATAATTATGTGATAACCGTGGCCACATTAAAGCACAACAACGTAATTAAATATAATTTCAAGAATGTTAATATCAGCATAGACATAATTTCTCTATGATATCAGCTTAAACTTATGGACTCTTCTTTTCCAATACACTTGTGATATGTTATCTAACCTCAAATCACCTTAGGATTCCCCACAACCCGGCGAAATAACAAGACACGCACCATAATTGACTTATAAAGCAAAAACATGTATAAAAAACTCTGACAAATCATTAAAAAATATGCCAAAATTAGAACCGACTCGTTGAGCAGATCTGTAGAATACAATAATAATGTAAGTATAAATTTTTATAGAAATCATATAAAGAAGCAGACTTTTCTACAGATCTAACTCGTGAAAATTATTACATCCAAGTTATGAATTTTAATATTAGCCAGGAATCAAATGTTCGATTACAACTATGATAAATTACATCTAAAATTTCACAAGTATCCATGTATCCAAATAGTCAAATATCAATATATTTAAACGTACAAATAATTTATTATCATCCTAAGTCTATAAATAAATTATCTAGGAATAAAAAAACAAAATTAAAAAATATAACAAAAAGGCGCGAAACAATTCAAAAATTCAAAGGAATTCGATATTCAAAATCCGGATTATGGCACGTACTAAACATTCATACAGATTATATTCAAACCGCTTTGGTAACACGAATCCAACGATACAGTGGGTCTAGCTAAATAAAAAAACTCGTTTACATCCTTACTTATTATATTACATCTCGCTAATTATTTATAAGAAGTATAATGATTAATATTGTGCATTACTTACATTGAAAACATGTGAACTTACAAGACGACAGCGTAACTTTCATATTATTGCGTTTATGATGTTTTAAATATCTTGTTTTGTTACTTTACTTTTTAGATACTGCGGAGAAAATTTTGTTTGCAAATACAATTATTATCTTGATTTTTCTGCATTACAACCAGTAAACAGATTATAAAAATATTTCGAAAATGCTCAAAACTATTACAAAATTGAGCAAAACGTATAACATCAGAGTAAAGAGAGGCCAAAGCGAGCGAGAAATAAATTATTAATATGATTTAAAAAAATATGAGCATCTTCTACTAGCAGACAAGTAACATAGCCATCAGATGGCATATAGATAAAGGGATTTAAGAGTACTCAAACTATAGAAGCATCTGACTTTTACCAAGCAGAGTGTTTTAGGAGCCTCTTAAATTTAAGAAGCGTTTAATGCCAGTTTTCAACCACGTCCTAACGTTAAGTATCCTCTAGCGGCTATTAAAGGTATCTCTTTTGTTTTCACCAATATTTATGTGTCACCTAGGCTGAGAGCGGTTGGTGAAAACGGGCATTAGTTTTCCATATAATCTAGATCCACGAACAAAACAAACTTTGAACATTAGCGCTGAGAAGCACGTACCTTACAACAAACTTACGTCTACCCTACAATTACAAATTATGCATATCTTTGGCGAATACATTCCACGGTACCATGATCGAATGAGAAAAGAAACATTCTAAAAAGTTTATTAACATCGTTGTAAATTCTCACAAAAATCACTATCGTAATACTGAATTATGGTACCATACTTACACTATTATAAATAAGTGTTTGACTCGTAAATGCTATACAGATAATATTTACAAAACAGAATACCGCTTTTGGCGATGCTCGTAAACGTTTTGTGCAGTACTATTCAGCCGAGTTGAAAATCGAATTACAAACAGTATTTCACTTTTATAATGGCAGTTTGAATGTCCTTAGCTTTACTTTTACTCTAACAATTCCACCATAACTACACACAATGGAATGCTTAAATATAATTACAAAACCGTTACGCTAGTAGCAGCAAAGTGTGCTTTATTTACAAATAATATAAGGTCCACTAACGTACTAGAAACCCGCCTTGAGCCAAACAACACTAGTACAGAGAGATTCTAAATAAAACCTGACCAGGGATAAAAATTTGAGCAGATGCGCTCTATATTTTAACCGACTTCCAATAAGGAGGTAATTTCTTCTATCTGCTTATTTTTTGAGGTTGTTGATAGAACTGGTATGTAATATTTTATTAAATATTAATATATTTAAAACATATCTAAAGCCAGCCCTATCAGGTGAAAAGACGACCTGAGAAAGACAGCAAAAGTCTTGAGGTTTCAGCTCGCTAGAAATACACGAAAATCCTTTCTGAAGTGGCCATCTTTAGGCTGCAAGTTTAGAAATTTCTACAAGTTTTTTTATTTTATTACCGGTCAGGTCATAAACGGAAAAACTAGTCACCATCACGCCTATACGTACTACGTCGTTATTTATATACACGTTATTACATTCATCCACATAATCTCCTATCGGCTTAGAGCAGTTATCGATATCGAATCGATATTAAGTATGTAACATCGATATTAAATCGAATAACTATCGCTTAAGTTATTATACAATTTAAGTATACCAATAAGAAGTAAAATTATATGAGTCTGCATTGTTTGTAAAACAATAGTTCATTCGGAGCTATTTTCATCTTGAAAACAAATTAAGTAACTCCAACATAAAATTTATTTACCATCAGAGAATTTTTTCCTTCTAAGGCAGATTGTAGACCTACATTGTTTGGTCGAGTTATATAAGTGGTGATCTGTTGACTAAGCTTGACATAACCCAGTCAAATTAAGTAGGTAATTAAATGATAAAGAAATAATAATTTTATGATTTAGACAAAATGTTGGTCAGTTAAAATCGTTTGTTTTATTTTAGCACAGCCTTCTCTGGACAGTTTTATAAACGTTAGATAAAACAATTTATTTTATGTGCACACTGCAACGATTACTATTATTTTATTGTTACAAATGCTAAAAAAGGTCCTGTGTAGCATACAAAAAAAATACTTAATAGAGATTGTGCTGAGAAAAGTTACTACAGTAAAAGTACGTACGTAAGTTATTTATACTGTGCCGGTTATGATAGGGGGTTTCGGGGGCGATAAATCGATCTAGCTAGGAATCATTTATAGAAAATGTCATTTTCATCGAATACGCTATCGAATAAAAATCGAATACGAGCAAAGCTCGGTCAAATAGCTAGTATGAATTAAAGCTACAAATAGCTGCGCATATCGCTACCAAAAACAGTCAATATCAGTCAAATTTTACACTGAAATTACGTAACGTTTTAATGTTATCTTTTTTAATTTTTCTTTTATTGGTGAAAATTGTTAGGACCAAGAAAAGACTTCAATTTACAATAAAATATTATACAAGTATCAAACTTTGAAGTTTATTATAATTGGTGTTGTATAGTTACTGAATCTACCCTGTATATCTACGATCGTTTCGCTACAAAGAAATTTAATCGATTTTGTCGGTATTTTAAAAAGTATTTTTAGATTAATAAAAAGTTTTAGCAAATAGTTTGAGCAATTTAATGTTGTATGAGAGAAATGTCAGACCAAAAACGTTTTGCCAGAGTTATAAAACTCAGTCTAGTACCAGACAACTTTGCACTAATTTAGGCGATTTACATTTTATTTGGCTAATACACCTAGAATGTCTTGACATATTACTTTAATAGTAGCGGTCAAAATTACCATTCTTCTGTTACTATGAAAGCATAGTAATCTTAAGAATGACGTATTATTACTAAATAAAACCGTAAACGACTTGTACTTTAAAAATCTCGATTACCATTTACTTACTTACATTGTGCTTGTTTAATATTACAATATAAAACGTTTATACGTAGTGTATAATTTATCTAAGTATTGTTTTGTCTAGTGTCTAGAGATGCTTCAGTTTATTAATAAAAAATTCCAGATATATTTTCTATATCAGTGGGGTGATTCACAGTTCCCCACACACAACAACTGTTTGAAAACTTACTGCGCTGTTATTGGTCAACGCTACACGCGGCGCGTGTTTATTGGCTGTTGCGCACGAAAGCTATCAAATCCGAGTCGTATTGGCCATTGTGAATCAGACCCCAGGAATATTTTGACGTATTTCCTACGTTGCTCGTAGGCCATAACCTAAATCCCGTATTGAGCATTAGATCTAACTCTAGGCCTAATTAACAGCCATGTCTTAAAGTCTTCTAATTACTATTGAATATCGAGGAATAAGATATAAGATGTAGGCTAAGACGAAAATTATTTCTAATGTTCTTTTGCCACTTTGTGTACACCTTGAGGTTTCAAGTTTTATTGTTTTGTCACCCAAATCAGAGCAATCTTTTGATGCATTATTTGCTACACGTAGAGTAGACTCAGCATCTAAACTTAGCAACAAAGCAATACCAATTGATACCTCTTTATCATAACCTATGCGTCACCCGAATCCATAACTGCTTATAGCTCGGTGACCGCGTACAGATCGTGTCTGTCGTTGCGATCGGTTCGGTCGGGTCGTTCCTGCCTCTCGGGTCGATCGGGTCGGTCGGGTCGGCGGCGGTGGTTCGCGGGCTGCTGGTGGCGGCGCGGGCGCTGCAAACTCCTGTACTCGAGCGCCGCGGCCGACAGCGGTTGCGGGTCGGCTCTGCGTGCGGGACGCACGGTGGCGTACTTGTCCGCCGGGGGCGGGTACTTGTCCGACGGGGGCGGGTACTTGTCCGACGGGGGCGGGTACTTGTCCTGCTGGTATTTATCCTGTCTCGGAGGCGCGGGCTCGGGCGAGAATGTTGCGAGTGCGGGCGGCGGCGCTGGCGGGCGCGGGCGCGGCGCGCGCGGTCCGAACGACGCGTATTTCGGGTCGAAGCGGTTAAGACTAGCCGTGCGGCTCGTCGTACCTGAAACAAGTCATAATAATGATTATTAAATGTTAGTAGGCCCCTACACAATTTATTATGCAATATTGAATATTGAAATATTGAACAATTTATTTGTCAATAGGATTGAAAGATCAACTCTAGATGATCAATAATATTGTACAATACGTGATATAGCACGATAAAATTGATCGTCTAAGGGCCCGCTTAGACTTATGTACTGTACAGATGCATACTATGCAGAAGAAAAAGTAAATATTGAGACCAAAATAGGATAGTAAATGTCATGCAATACATGACTGGTGTGTATAAGTTTACATACATGCAAGTCAAGTATTATATATAACATTAAGCGTCTGACTTTGTCGCAATATTCACACATCAAAATTCAAATCTAGAAACCCCAGTCACAAAAATTGCATTTATGCATTTCAGTTTTCACTTGTTATTCTTACTTCGTCAGTTAAGATATAAAACAGTCATTTTACAAACTACAAATTCATGTACAAACAAACTTCACAACACTCTTAACATTGCAAACGCTGTTACCTGCGGTGTGTTCGGGCTGCGCCGCGCCGGGCCGGTCTCAGTAGAAATCATTGCTCTCGAGCGTCTTGCACTGCTTGCTGAGCGTCGCGTATTTGCCGTTGTGCGGGCGGCCGAGCGTGTGCGACCCGCCCAGCGCCGCGCCGCCACTCGCGCCGCGACCCAGAGTCGCGCTTCCCGACATTCGTGATCTGTAAAGTCAATAATAATTTTATTTAAACTAAGGGCTCAGAACTCAGTGAATCAAGGGGATGAATGTCAAAATTTACTTGTGCATTATAAAAGTAGACTTTCGAAGCGTGCCTAGCCTTAATACTCTGCCAGTGCTTTTTCGCGTCTCACAGACTCATCACAGTGTGCAGGCATTTCTAGGCTACCCCGCGGTGTGTCCTAGTTCGCCAACCGATAGTATGATAAGGCTCTAAAACCCACAAAGTATAATCTGTCAAGAAAGAGTAGACGCAGATCAAAATTTCTTAAACGTAATCACGCTCAAAAGGTGTTTTTTTCTCTCTGAATTTCCACAGAGAATGCTTATACACTTCAAATATCACCTTGACACGTTTTTCTCGCGATTTAATAAAGTTTTCATACTTTTTATGTGATTTCAAAATTGTGTTCAGCATCTACTCTTTTTTAACAGGCTGTAGAATCTTACCTAGGTCGTTCTCTATCCCCCAGATCCATGAGCTGCACGGCCGCGCTGTAGCTGGGCGGCTTGCCGTTGGGGAAGGGGGCGGGGCGGGGCAGCGTGCGCGCGCCCGTCACGCCTCCACCGGTGCCGCCGCCGCCGGTGCCGCTGCTAGCCGTCGACAGGAACGGCGCCTGCTCCTCGCCTGATACGCTGCGTCTGTGGAAGGTATAACATTGATGTATAAAGTGTTACCCATACCAATATTATACATGATAAAGTATATCTCTCTGTCTCGCTTTCACGCCAAAACAATCGAACCGATCGTACAACAATTTCGTTTACTACATGGATTTTGAGGAAACTTTGCAGTTAAATGGGCTACATTTTATCCCGGAATTCCCACATACGTTTAATATATAAACATATATTTCTTTTTTTATGAAATTAAAGGGGGCAAACGAGCAAATGGGTCACCTGATGGAAAGCAACACCCGTCGCCCATGGACACTCGCAGCATCAGAAGAGCTGCAAGTGCGTTGCCGGCCTTTTAAGAGGGAATAGGGTAATAGGAGAGGGAAGGGAATAGGGGAGGACAGGGAAAGGAATAGGGTAGAGAATTGGGCCTCCGGTAATTTCACTCACTCGGCGAAACACAGCGCAAGCGCTGTTTCACGCCGGTTTTCTGTGAGAACGTGGTATTTCTCCGGTCGAGCCGGCCCATTCGTGCCGAAGCATGGCTCTCCCACGTATAAATATAAAATTTTATTAAAGTCAAGTAACAGTATTCACTTCCAATTGAATTCAAAACAAAAAACTTACTTCGTGTTAATGTATATCCAGGCGTGAGAATCAACTAGCACGATAGCCGTAAACAAGAAGCCCGCTACGATCGCCGCCAGCAGCTGCAGCGAGAGCGCCTGAAAGTAAACACCAAAATAACTTAGTACAATGTAATTTATTTCGTATTACACTAAAGGTAGGCATTCACGAGCGATCTCGATGTCGCGCCGAGCCAAATTCGTGGCATTCACGCCAGCGAGCCGTTCCATTTGATCATTTTGAGTGTAGGCGTCGATCTGCACCGGACGTGTTCTAAACGTAAACTAAAATCAAAATGGCGTCTTTGGCTCGCGAGCAACACCTTCACGAACGAGCGAGCCGTATGGGCACGACGGCTCAGACCGACCGGACCGTTGGTTTTCTGCATTCACGAGCGTGCCGCGCCAACTGGCTCGGCGCAGTTGGAATTCCATCGCGTCGAGCCGATCTATTAGGACCGACAGTGTTTTCACAGTCACGCATTTTGGATCAACAGCAAGGGCATCGCCAGGGGGGGGGGCAGGGAGGGGCAGCTGCCCCCCCCTAGAGACTCTAAAAAACGTTGCCAAATATAATGCAAAAGCAACGACCACTATAATATTAAAATCTGGTAATAGATGTAAGGCTCGTAGTACAAGTGAAAAGTTTCATGTGCTGTCGACTTTACCTACAATTCATACCTACTTTTCTCATTTATATAGAGTGAGTAAAGTATGAATTGTAGACTGTAGTAGGTAAAGTCAACTTGCCCCCCCCTGCGCCATCGGCTGGCGACGCCCTTGATCAACAGCGTGCCAAATAGATCGATGGATCGCTCATGAATGCCGCCTTAACACAAGAATTAGTATGGCGTTACGGTAACGTACAACTGTATTTATGTTACAGTGTACACACTCCACATCAACGTCCGCGCTAAATCAACATAGGTCTTAGAGTCTCAAATCCCTTACTAACAGACGTATAATCAGCGCGCATGACAGCAACGAACTATTCAAGACTCAAGCACGCAACTCGACAACGTTATAAACCCGCGCTCCATTTGACGAATGCTTGTTGCCAAGCTATTCTCAACTTTATCGCTGTGTCATAGTGTATTATGTCGCTCACCTGCAGCCCACCGTCGCACGCAGCACGCGCGGCGGCGACGAAGTACGCGCGCGCCGTGCGGCACTCGAGCGCGCCGCTCAGAGATACGAGCGCACGCTCCGCCTCGCCCGTACCCGCGCCTAGCGCTCCTAGAGCTGGCTGTAGGTCTGTAAACAGTTATGATTTGGTTAATATTAACTTCCAAAACATGCAAAATATTTTAACTGTAATGCCTCGTACGGCACAAGTGGGTACGTACTGGGGTCGTTGAACAGTTGCGGCGCGCCGCGCGACAGCACCGCGAGCGCCTGCCGCACCGCGACGACCGCGCGCTGCGCGTTCCGCAGCTCCGCCGTCAGCGCGTTCTCGCGGGACACCTTGCACGACAGGTAGTAGTGGACCATCTGAAACGTAATGTTATTTTATTAAACGTCATTTTCTTTCTGACTTGCAATTTTCTAGGCAAGGTTTATAACTTGGTCTCGGATGTTGTACTTGCTAGAAAAAATGCCTAGGCGGCCTAATTCAACAAAAAACAAAATTGTGGGTTAGTACACATAATATGATTAACAGCGACCATTTATAACACAGTGCCACAACTCACCTCGGGTGGCAGTCTGTGCGGCGCGTGCAGGGCGATGGCGCGCGCGGGGTCCTGGCACGCGTCCGCCGCCGCCACCGCGCCCGCCGACAGCGCCGCGCCCGCCGCCCAGCACGCCACTAGCGCGCCCAGCGCGCACACCTGCAACGATAAGTATATAAGTCAAATAATCATATCACAATCACATAAGTACGTCAAATGTATAAATCATAAACTCATTTAGTGAGCCGAATTTACGTTAGTGAACTAGTGTTATGCATGTTGGAATGAGTATAAAAGTAGTTACAGCACGTTTAAAAAGGCTTTCATTAAAAATCTCTTAATGCAATTAAGGGATCAAACTGCTCACTCGAAGACCAAAGTACACAGAGGTTCTACTCTCGATATAAAGCTATACTCACACAGAGCAGCAACAACGCGCGTCGGCTGCGTCGTGCGGCAGCGGCGAGCAGCGCGACGCAGACCGCGCCGCCGCAGCACCAGCCCGCCATGCCGCCCGCCCACCGCGCCGCCTCCCACACCCACAGCCGCTGGAAATTTATGTTTTAGGTTATAATTTTGTGAATATATTAGTGATAAGTTTAAAACTAATACGTAAACAAACAGGAAGCGAATTAGAACACGTCAATCTGTAGTTGACTCATTGCTTCACAATCTACTGATACGTTTCAGTAGATTCTCCATGTAAGTTAAAATTACATACTACATAGGCTTTTGGAACTTGTCATGGAGCGTGGATGTTTAGCATTAGTCACTCAATATGACACCAGCATAAAGCATTTGGCCAGCCACAGTGGCCAGCGCCGTCTGGTGGCGGCGGGCTGCTACATCCTCTAGTACCGCTGTGATATACCTTCATGAAGGCGTCGAGGTTGAGTGCGGCGAGCGGGCGGCGCAGGCTGTCGGCGGCGGAGGCGGCGGCGCTGGCGTTGTTGCGCAGCGCCGACAGCGCCCGCAGCAGCGTGCCCAGCGCCGTCTGGTTGGCGACGGGCGCGTCGAGCGCGTCCGCCAGCCGGGCGAGCGGCGCGCGCGCGCGGGAACCCATCGCCTCCTCCAGGATGCTCGACTGAAACATAATGTGTTTGTTAATAAAACGATTGTTTAAAAAAGGTGTTTTATTTGAATGCAATGCTACAAGCACCTTTTGTTGATAGGGGCACGTGGATGCGAAGCAACGGTCACTCAAAATGGTACCAGGCTACACGATAAAATATGATACTTTGAACCGTTAGATAATTTGCCATATGTCAAAAGATCTGTGTAGCACTGTGCGAGCTTGATAGTCAAACACTGTGCACAATCATAATATCATACACAATCATACATAAAAAACTGAAAGCTATGACTGTTATGAGTTTCTACATAAAAAACTGAAAGCTTTGACTATACATAATAGACTATATTATTAAAGCTTAAAATTTTGGAATCCCACTGTTCAGTCTCCCCTGTCAGTCTAAGAAGGGATATAAGTTACAAAGTAATCAATTAGGCGTTAAGCGCTCGCTTCACGCTGCGTTTAACTTGAACACAACTCAATTATTAACCGCGCTCATTTTGCTAATTCGTGCTTCAAATATTCTGCCTAATTAGTTTTGGTGTAAAGTCAGTATAAAATATGGTCGCTGTTAAGCATTAGTGTCCTAACCCACAATTTTTTTTGTTGTTAAATTTTGAATGCAGTCTTGTTCTAAATCATCTAAAGAACATAACTGCACACATAACTCAATACGTAATTTTTGTGTGGTAGTACACGAATGCTTAACAGCGTCCAATTTATTTAATATCATACGCTTGAGTAACTTACGCGTGTCTTGGATGTTGCATTCGCCAACAGTGACAAGTTTTACAAGCGCGCTATGTGGTGTATTGTTTTGATTCTTAAAGTATCTGATATCATGCGAATGTGTGTGCGCCCGATTCGTAATGTTCTGGGATACTGTGCATTTTTTATATTGTAATATATGCACCAAACTTCGGCGAGCGTTTTCAAAACGACAGAATTCAAATCTCAATGTAAACATCATACATTTAACATTACAGTAAACATGCTATGTCTGATGGTTGACTATTATAATAGGTTTACACAGAGCCAGTTTCAGCACTACCAGCGCCCTGGACGAGAATTCTTAAGCGCTTAGGGTGCTGGTAGTGCTGAAAAAATTGGCGACCCTTTTGTTTGCCTTCAGTGCTACTTTTTATCCGGCGCCCTGGGCGGTCGCCCAGCGTCGCCCCACCCTAACGCCGCTACTGGGTTTACACCACTCACCAGTACCTCGATTCTTCTATTGTGTTGTAAGTAACTTAATCGAACAAATCTTTCATATAACTTAAAAACAGTTTCATTGGGGTGCTGTTCTGCCAAATGTCCCATCTAAGCTCCCCCCCTCCCTCCTCTCTTCAATATAACTACTGGATTACCCACCTGGTTCTTGACGGTGTTGACGAGCGCGGCGAGCTGGTTGCCCGCCTGGATGCTCTGCAGCATGGCGTTGTGCAGGTCGTCGTTGCCGAACAGACCCACGCCGATCGCGCCGCAGCACAGCACCGACAGTATCATCAGGGTTATCTGGAAACACCAGGAGCAATGTTAGCTGGAGATGTATTGCTCGACTCTGTAACGTTACATTACATACGAATGCTCCCGGTGAGGGAGCACCTTTCTGGTATCATCAAATAGATTCATAGTGTCTAAACACACTAGGCTGAATTACGCCGCGCTTACGCCGCATTTCAAATGCATACAAAATACAGGCCGAACGCGAGGGGTGACACACTATTACGTCGCGTTCCGTCCGTATTTTGTATGCGTTTGACATTTGCGGCGGAACTTACGCCGGCGTAATTCAGCCTAGTGTGTTTAGACACATAGACAGATGGCGGTCCTGCGTCATTTCGTTAGCTTATGCCTTAATAGCCCAGTAGGGTTAGTTCAGCCTTGTATGGGAAGCTGAAATTAATTTTTTTGCACCAGTGTATAGAGGAGGTCACAAATAGCTTAAATTCAAAAACTCGACCAAATCCGACGTGTGCGTTATCCGCCATATTGGTTTGAAGGTCCAATCTTTTTTAGCTATATCTCCTTTATTTAATTTTTTACGAAAATGATAAGAACTAAATTTGTTGTAAAATTAACTTTCTACATTTTGAATTATTATAGTTTTTATTGTAAAATCAATATTTACGTAGATAAATGCAAAAAACAAGTCAAAGTATAATCCTTTTATTCATTTTTAATTGCTGTCTTAAAAACCTTAAGCAAACATCTTGACAGTGTAATATTTTATACAGACGACCTTCATACAATAATATTTTAAGCAAACATTCAAACAAAAACTAACAAAAACACAAGTCACCTTTTGACATCACTGATTTGCGCTTACACAACGCTTCATACAGCATATTTGGCATTGTATTGTGTGATACAACTTACAATAAAATAAACATTTAGCTCTTAGGGTGCGTCCACAAATTGCGTGAGGTGTTTAAGGGGGGGTTAAACACCTCACGTAATTTGTCAACAAGAGGGTGTCGAGTCAAATCTCATCTAATCTCACATTGGGGAGAGGGAGGGTCTCGGCAAATCTCACGTATTTTTTTTTCTCTCATTGTTACAAGAAAAATTATACTATTTTGGTCCATTTCATCCAGATTGTACGTATGCTTAAGATTTAATCGTAGGTGTGATCGTAATACGATTAAGATTATTCACTAATTCGTTCGGACGAGACTACTTTGACGTTATACATCAGCTACTGACTGTCAAACAATCCAACGCGTTTACGTAAGAAACCCACATTTTGAAAAATGTCACGTGAGATTGCGGAGGGGATTGAATAAAATCTCACGAAATCTCACCAGGGGTTAGAAAATGTAAAAAAATACCTCACGTAATTTGTGGACGCCCCCTTATAGTTAGTTACATGTAAAAGTACAGAATATGCTTTTTTAAAGTGCGAAATGAGAAACTAAAGGAGTCGATTTGGTTAAAAACTGATTTAAATGCAACATTAGACTGGCATATTTAGTCAACAAAACACCCTGTATTATTCGTTACATCATTTGACAAATATTTAAATAAACATTCATAGCATAGTCAAGGTTTTAGGATTAAATAATTATTTGTGATCGATTTACAAAAATATCATTATTAAAATTATTGAGCTGCAAATCATACTTCTAATATTCACTAGGGTTATTATAAAACAAAATCTATCTTTATTACTTAAGACCTGAAATGAATGATTCAATGTGGCACAAAACTCAACTGGCCATCTTGAGAGCCACATGTTATCACATAACACATATGAGAAGGTTCGATGACTATTTATAGAAGTCATTAGCGCCATTTTAAACATTGTTTAATGGTTTTATTTGGAGAAGAGAGTTCCTTACTACTGTAAATTGATCTTCAACTGAAACTTTAACTGATCGTACCCACCACTATAGCACTTTGAGACATACACATACATCAAATGAAAGGGCTAAGGGTGGGTTGCACCAAAGACGTTGTTAAGGTTATAGACTATCGTCAAATATGGCGTCCATTATTAAAATGTTCAACTTTTTAAGGGTGGGTTGGTGAAAACAAAAATTTTACTGTACGAGTAGGGCGAAAAATATTTACACCATGGGAGGAGAAAAGTTAATTATGAGGGTAGAAGGTAAAAAAAATTGACAAACAAAACATCCTGTATTATTACATCAATTAAATCGTATATGGCAAACTTAAAGAAAGTGTTAAATAAAACACTTTCTTGTTTGATATTTAAACTACTATTAATTTGTTTCATATTTAAAAGAAATGTACTTAAATATAACTCTTCGTACTCGAGTTTGACTAGCAAATTAACCGGTTTTCATTATCACCTGTCACGATCCAGGTTATGTAACAATTTGGCATAATGACACAACTGTTTGTTTTTGCTGACGGAAAAGGCAATGCACCTGGGTACAGCAGACAGCTGTGCCCTTCGTAATGTCAATGCCATTATTTCCAGGTCGTTGGATGCCGTCTGGCGTAGCTTATAAACAAGACTTGTTTTATGACCGTGTTGTTATTGCCTGGTAGCTAAGCACAAAAGCAAAGCACTTGCGACTTGGGCATTTTGAGTGTCTATGTGCGATGGTCATTGCCTTTGTCAAAAAAAAAGTTCTATATCGCGCTATTTTGTACATGTGGAATCGAGATAGGAATATGTGAATGTGTGATAACTGATAACTCATAGTGAATAAACAGTAATGATGGGTCAAAATAGTCAATACGTTATACGACTAAGGCCCAATTTCACCAACGACTGTTAAAGTTAATGCTCGAATTAGTATCACGTTACCTCTTTTGCTTTTAATATGAATGAAAGAGAAGACATTATATTTTAACAAGCTAACAGACGTTGGTGAAATTGGGCCTTAGTGTAAAATAATTTGCTTGTAGTTTTTTAGCGAGCAACATAATTATTCAAATTAAACCTACATTCTGTTTCCTAATTTTAGGTCTCGTTTGCACTTCAACTAACAACCTTAACTCTATATAAGAAGGTACAATTTACCTTGAGCGCGGTGATGCTGCGCGGAGGACGCTGCTTCCTGTCGCAGCATCTCGTCAGCAGGTATATGAGCAGCACCGTCAATGTCAGGATCAGCCACGCGCCGGGGATCGAACCCAGGATACCCAGACTCTGCAAATGTGATGGGGTTATATTAGATGACATTCGGGAGTTGTAGTTTGTATGGGGGCAAGAGTCTAATGTTTAAGAGGCAGCATGACAGCTATGAGACGATGTTAGAAGAGAGTTTAGGCTTAGAATTAACAATTTATTGACTTTTGATATTTAGGTAGAAAATCATTAACAACAACATAATATTATGCATTATAACTTGCAAATAGTTGATGTGGTGAAACAGGCGATTCAAGCATTGCGCTGTACCGTTGTCATTTGCCGGGCGTTGCAGCAACGCAGCTGTGTAGCATTCAATTCATTACTGAGTAATCTGTTCCGTCAAAGCAACATACTGCAGACTGCAGACCTCAATGCAATGAAGCAGCGTATCTTCTCTTAAAAACTTCAATGGGAGTCTGGCACTCATCGAGACAAGCATTCAATGTATTATTTAGTACTATGCTCTGTCAAAGCAACATAATGCTGACAACAAAGCAATGAAGCAGCGTACCTTCTCTTAAAAACTTTAATGGCAGCTGCAGACACTCGACGAGACACCCCGAGACAGGCCGGGCACGAGTGTGTACAGGGCGCTCTCGTCCCCGTCTCTTTGGTTGGCTCTCGCGAGGAAAACCAGAGCAAGCATCAACGGCAGAGTGTGTACAGCCGCCGTAAAGATTTTCACTCACCTCGAGGTATACGGGCGAGTGCGGCGCGAAGGTGTCGTTGACGCGGTGCAGCGTGACGTTGACGTGCGGCAACGCGTGCAGCAGCCGCGACAGCCGCGGCGGCGAGTACTCGTCCGACACGCCCGAGCCCCCCATGCCGCCCATGGCCGATCACGCCTGCAGACAACATCAGCATTACAAAAAATATCAAAATTGACGGGGAAGACGGAAGAATTCCCATCCCTGCCTAGTACACAAGTCCATGTTTTCTCACAAGGAGGGGAATTCCCCGCGCAACCTGCCATCGATGCGTGGGGACAACATCTACCTTAGAACAATTAGTTTTTTCTACATGGGGTCGTGTAGAGTATTTAAAGTATTCTATGGGAATTGTCATGTTATGTCGCCTGCTGTTGATACTTGTAGCAAAAAGGTCAGGTTTTTTCCACAAGTAATAAAGGACATTATCAAGAAGATCAGATAGTTCTAATTTCAGATACGGCTCCAACCTGACTTGGGGACATTTCCCCAAGAGGCGGGTCAGGTAACGAGGATTTTTTTCAAGATCCAGTAAAATTGGTTTCAAAAAAACAGTTCTCGCAACGTAACTCCAGTCAAAACGCACTTTTCAACTAGGTACCTTTCATCTGCAAGCGATCATCTTTGGTATTACAAACAGTCTATTTTAACCTTCCATCGTTTAGGGCGTCTTTGATCCGCGATAAAGGGCACGTATTTGATCGCCCGTGATAAAGCATTCTTTGAGGGCGTCTCGCATTGTAAATCAAACTTCTTTTATTGTTTCCGCATAACTTTTAATCGTTTATGTGTTTGAACTCATGAATCATAGTCATTACAATTTTTAAGGCGACGATTTCCAACGATCCATCGTATGGCCGCATGTTAGCAATGCTATCCATGAGATTTGTGGACAATTAGTATGAAATTAAAATCTTTACTAATTTTATAAATGCAAAAATTACTAATGAGTCTGTCTGTTACCTCTTCACGCTTAAACGGCTGAACCGATTTCAATGAAATCTGGTATGGTTGTATTTGAGACACGGGAAAGGAAATTTGATACTTTTTTAGGCGTCATCTAGTACGTACCTACTTCAGGATTTCAGCTCTTGATCGGTTCAGCAGTTAGGATGTGATTTATATATCAGTAAGGATATGTATACTCACCTATCACCAATAGTCCGTGCGGGTTCCGCCTACGGCCGCATGCCTGACGCAACCTCCTACCGGCACATCTGGAACAGGAAACACAGCTGATAACTGAGTACTGACACATCACTACACCACAGACAAAGTGATATACAGTAGGATGACTCTAGTTCAACAAAAGGTGTGCTGCGGGCTGCGGCACACTGGCGTACCGCGCCGTGGCCAGTAGTTGATGTAAAAAATGCCATTCTACATACATATCGCTAGTTTATAAGAGCAAAATAAAGGCAAAGTCTCAGGACGATCGAAGAAAAGAATGGAAATTGGGAACAGAGGAACCCCGTTCACGCTGATTAACGTAAAAGTACAATATCTTATGTGAGGGTGAACCTCACATAAGATATTGTACTTCCACATTTTTAATTATTTAGTATAAATAATTAAAAATGTGGATATATAATTATTTAGTCCTAATTGATGATATACCTGTTATTACATTTTTGTGCCTAGTTTTTACTAGAAATTGCCTTTTGTCTGCCTTGCTACGGTATGAAGCCGAATATTCTTTGCAATTTAAGGTAACTTTTCTGTTATCCAACAAACTGGAAAATCTTACATTACTGAAAAATCTTACATTACACTACATCTCAAAGCCTTTTGTATTCATTAGTTCTAGTCACAATAGTCAAAATTCATGTCAGATTACCATTTATAATTGATCAGACCAGACCATCATATTATGGCAAATGTTGCTTTTAATGAATTTGGAAGATTAACCATGGTGGCATGCTGTTACACACAAGAAATTGTCTCTGGCGCTGGTGCTGATAAAAACTCTGCTTGTTATATTTCATCTTGATTCACTAAAATCACGTGTTTTAATAATTCCGCAATGAGTATGACATCCACGGCCGGCTAAAGAAAGCCACCATTCGTCCTATTATGTGTAATCAATATCAGTCTCTCAACCAATAAAAAGCAATCTGCCGCATTTGTCAGACCGCAAAACAAAAATGTGGATTCAAAATATACTTGATGGAAACTCCTTGGCATGGTTTTGTCAGTTTCTAGGGGCTGGTTGCTCTCCTTGAACCTATTTACTAATTGCATTGTCTTAATATTGTCGCTTTTTGTTATGTTGTGAATATAACAAATAATGACAAAAAGCATAACGACAAACAAAAACCTTTAAGTGTTTTTAGTAAGTTAGACGACTGAAAATAATGACTAAATTGCAAAGATACGGTCTCATACCGCAGCAGGACACTTTCATTGACAATCAGCAATAAAAATATCTCATTCGAATAAAATTTTCAGTTTATGAAACGAAATAAAGATTTGTTGACTTATCATTGAGTTTTTGTGACTGTAGATACCTGTGATTGCTTTATAAACGATAAAATTCGGAAAAAGGTTTTAATAATATGTTTTATTAAATATTAAAAAATAAGCTATCATTGTTCCATACACTGTCTTCAAAAATTCCTGACAGGTTTTAGATATTCCAAAAATACAAATATCCCGAAGACTTTGTTGAGGGGTGTATTTTATCACCAATGGTCCATACAAGTTTCAACGTTTTGTACCTAGTGGCTGACTTGCCCATCATCAAAAGTCTACTGACTTTCAGCAGACTTAGAAGTTAGAACCCTTTGAAGCTGTCCACACTTTATTTTGTAAGCCTTTGATCACATAATAAACAAAACTGTAGTCAATCACTGAATGTTGATTGAAAACTATAAAATAAGTTTAACAAGACTTGGCTTTTATGAAATTTGAAAACTTTGCGAAGGATAGATTGTTTGAAGAGACTTGGCTCTTTTACATTGAATGGTTTTGGTAGGTTTTTTAAAATATGTATTATTCATTATTATTAATAAATATTTTTATGACATTAAATGCTCTTAAAACGAAACTTTTCCTTAAAAATATTATATTTTGTTTAATTATGACCAATACAAAATGTTATAAAAATAAATAATTTGTATGTTAGTTTGTTATAAATACCATTAAATCAGGTCTGGCCTTTAATAATTATCAAAAAAACGAAAAACCCGAAAAGCTCGAAAAACCCGGGTTCCATTTATGAAACCCGGGTTTTTTCATGATCCCCAAAACCCGGGTTTTCTCGGGTTTTCGGGTTTCGGGAAAATCCGGTCTCGAGGCCCTAGTAACTACCCCTTTAAGGGGACAGATAAGGGACTCACAAGCGAGCAGTGCCAAAATACAAAAAAAGATAAAAGAAATACACAAACATAGCAAATAAATTAATTTGTTACAAACAAACCGCATACTACACATAAATAAACACAAGTTACTATGTTTAAGTTATAAAAAATTCCTGAACAGCTCCTACACTATAATCGAATATAAAACTACTAGCTGTCCCGGCAAACGTTGTTTTGCCATATATATTTTTTTTGGTATGAAATACAAATTAAAAATAGATGTTGGCCGATTCTCAGACCTATTCAATATGCTCACAAAATTTCATAAGAATCGGTCAAGCCGTTTCGGAGGAGTATGGCAACGAAAACTATGACACGAGAATTTTATATATTAGAATTTTACAAAATATTCGTTGGGTTACTAAAATTTTATTATTACTATAAAAAAGTTTGCTATTAGTAGCTATAGTAATTAAAAGAAGATTATTTTATTTTCTAAAAGGTGACAATCTTGATTTCGTCAGAAAGGGTGCCTCTTACGCGATAGAAAAAGATCGCACATGTAGGCAAATATAATTGTAGGCGCGGTAGGAATTTGAACTTTATAGTATCGTAGCATGAGTTTTTTTAAACGGGTTGCACGAGTGGGAAATCTGTTGGTACTACTAATATATATTCTGTGGCCATGGCTGATTTACACTACTGTATAAACTGTATATTTCTATCTCACTACAGTCCGTTCAGTGTTATTTTACATCTGGCATGACCTTTACGACCTAAGCCATAAGGACCAATGAAATATACAAAAAAAACAGTAGAGGAACAATGACTAATTGTTGATTACTTAATTCATTAGAATACTATGTATTGACTTCATAGTTCATATTCATTCTATGACTATTGAGCCATTGTATGATGTTTCATTAACATTTGTTATTAACAATAATGACGTCATTATTGTTGATAACATGACAATAAGTTTGATTCAGACGTACAGTTTAACATTGCTTTAATAGCCATGGTAGATAAAGTCCAAACCACAAGCCTTAAAGGGGGAATTTTATATGAAAATGTGTGACTCGTGGTTTGGACTTTTTTTAGTAAGTAAGCAGGGGCAAACTTCTGTAGGTTCGTAAGTGCTACTCTATTTTTTTTTATGAAACAAACGGACAAACGAGCAAACGGGTCACCTGATGGAAAGCAACTTCCGTCGCCCATGGACACTCGTCAATTCACAGTTCACACATCAGAAGTGCTGCAGGTGCGTTACCGGCCTTTTAAGAGGGAATAGGGTAATAGGGGAGGGTAGGGTAGGGAAGGGAAGGGAATAAGGGAGGGTAGGGAAGGGAGTAGGGTAGGGGATCGGGCCTCCGGTAAACTCACTCACTCGGCGAAACACAGCGCAAGCGCTGTTTCACGCCGGTTTTCTGTGAGAACGTGGTATTTCTCCGGTCGAGCCGGCCCATTCGTGCCGAAGCATGGCTCTCCCACGTATAAAATCTCCCACGTATCTATGGCATGATTACTATCGAAAAGCTTGCATAGACCTATCAATGAAAATGAAACTAGACGTTCCACACGGCTCATTTTACCGCAAAAAAGTAGTCTGTGTCCTTTCTCGTGGTCTACTCGATATCTGTGCCAAATCAAATAAAAATCGGTCCGGTACTTCGTGAGATTAGCGCGTTCAACCAAACAAGCTAAAAAACTCTTCAGCTTTATTGTATTAGAAGGAAATTACCTCATATCGCCAATCGCTAATCGCATATCTATAGATCTACTATCTAGCAACAAAAAACCGTAACTCACCTTATGATAAGTCACGGTTTTTTGCTCCTACCAGTTTATACTAGTCGGACTCGTTGTGGTATCTACATCGTGGGTGTTTCTCACGGAGCTGTTGTTTAGTACAATACCATATCCATCATTTATGCTAATACTAGTTCTTTCTAGTACTTACTACTTAGACTCCGCTTATTTCGTATAACATTATTACAGGTAAAGAGTATATATTTTAACTTCAAGTCTTCTGGCAGATCTGGCAGATCCTGTCCTGATGCTATCACACACCTAAATAGTATTCATATTAATATAATACGTGAAATAAAGTGTAGCGGCCGATTTTTGCAGTTTTGCATCGAAATATATGGTTTGTAAACGAAATTTACTATATTGAATACCTACCTAGGCAACGAATGATTGTAAGAAACTAAGAAGGTAACATCACCTAGTCTAAAATCTAAACTCTATACGCAACGGACATCAGTCCTTCACCTTTGCCTTTGTAAACTGTAAAGATAAATAAATGGGCATTGTCCAAAAAAAATCACATGTACTTACTTTTTATATTTTTTTTCGTTAACATAGGGTATTTTAAGAATATAAATTCATCATCGGCGGCCAATTGACCTCTGCAGTATGTTTTAAATTTCCTTTCAATCTTATTTATAAGGGCTGGTTCGTCAAATGCAAGTTCTCATTATGTAAAAGCTGATACGAGAAGCTTACCAAAAGCGGGGGAGACTCCGGAACGAATAGAAGAAATGAAAGAAATGAATATAAGATGGATATTTAGAGTAAATATAAAACTGTTAATAATAAAACATCCCAAATTAACCTAGTTTGTAAAGTAGTTAAGAATAACATTCGCCATGCCCGTCCTAATCTACAAAAGAATAATAAACTTTATAGCTACACCGACACCGTTGATAGAGCATCAAAACAGTTTTAACCTAAAACGCGAACAATTTCTATTGTTCACCTGAAAGGATATGAAAGGATATATAGGAGAATTCTCGTGTCACAGTTTTTCTGCGCGAACTCCTTCAAAACGGCTCAATCGATTTTAATGAAATTTTTGTTTTATGTACATCGTTAGACCTGAGTATAGATTTTTATTTACTTTTTATATTGATACTAAAAGGCTGATTCTCCAAACCGCAAAATTTAGTTGTCCGGACGTATAAACTACCCGCAGAGTTACATATGTAGACCTTTGTATTTTTTTTTATAGTAATATAAGGTGTGATCTAACTGGGCCACTTAGGTTCTGTAGAAAAACTTAATTGTAAATATAATTAAAATTAATTTAAAGCTCGAAAAATTGATTCCCTGGACGTATCCTGTCCCCAGAATTCACTATAAATTCCCAAAAAAAACCCACAAATACGATGAAATTCTAATTTCTAAGTAAATAAATCGTAAGAGTATAAACAAAATATTTATAAAACAATTGTATATAAACGTATATATCATTATATAAATAGAAAAAGTCATTTTAAGATTTGTCCTGGCTTACATAGTGATTCCCTATACGCTTCACTTGGAGGCTCGTACCTCCCTAGTTATAAGAAGCACGTGGTTGCGGGTGCGCAGAGCGGGAGGTTCGGTAGCCCTCTAAACATCATGGAAGGAGGTCACACAATTCGTTGCTCTATTTCCGAGTTGCAAAGGAAAATATCTGATCTCCTTAACCTTAGTTCCTTACACAATTGATTCCCTATTCGCTAATTACAATGTAATTTCCAAAGTTAAGTTTGCTTAGACACGATGTAAACGACGATAATGATTATGGTTTTTAGTTAGGCTATTTATTGTTTAACCTACATGCACAGTTTTTGTACACCTCAGGAAAAACTAACTTTTTATCGATTCCCTCTACATACATTTTGATGATTCCCTGGGTATTTTAAGTAGGGAATCAAAATATTTTACATTTATTTACCTAATTGGTACATATCTGTTTATTTTCACTAAAACAAATGACATTATCTTCATATACTGATACAAATAAATGACACCAATAAGTAAGATATAAAAAAAAATATTCTTAAAGTCAAAATATTTCAAATAAATTTGTAGGCTACGGGGGGAGGAATTTAAAATAAAATTCTGGATGTACGAGTTAAGTCACAATATATTAACGGAAGACCACGAATAAGTACACTTCAGAAAAAACTAAAATCGACTCAAACAAAATCCGCCGACAATTCTCTTTTATATCATACCACGAAAAAACAGTTGAATTTCCAGGCGTCGCTTCGCCATAGACAAAACATAACTTCCTTTCTTTTTTTTACATTTCTAAAATGTGCAGTACGGTGGCGGTCGCGTCGCCAACAAAATTCATTTTCCGTTCATTGTATTTGGTTTTAACGAACAAGTTTAGTTTGAAGACAATTTTATACATGTTTATATTTCAATTGAATATGTTTATATAGCTGAAAAAGCTTTTTTCTATTAGCTTTGTTGATTCCCTAGGTAAGAAAAATTTAAATCAAAATATCTTCTACAATTGTGAAGTGAAAAAGGGGCCAAATAGATAATTATTTTTATAATTCACGTAAGAATAATAATATGCCATTATTGATTTAAAAAAAATATGCAGAAATAAAAATGTTCCAGGGAATCAACTAAATAATCCAAATCCGGAGAAATGCCCAAAAAAATAAATATAAACAACGTTACCCGTGTCAGCTAGTTTGTATCCAAACTTGATTGCTGCAATTAGGTAGAACATAAGAAAAATACTTTAATACAGTGAAACATTATACATTTTTGGAAGTCGCTTAAAAATCCCAACCAATCAATAGGCCGCTGATATCACCACCGAAAACAAGAAAACATAATATCATCCATCATATAAAAAGTATTTTCAAATATGGTGACCACCTGAGCGTTAATGCGATAGCAAACATTTCCATAAACGCCAGTCAAATTAAAGTGCACTAGGTTTACGTCCATAAAGCTAGCATGACAAAGTTAGCAAAATAACTGGGGACTGCGTTATTAATTAAGTACTAGCCATACAAATTCAGCCATGTTACTGTGACCTATACCCACAATCTGAACAATATTCATTACCCAACAATAGTCAATATCCTAAGACATCCGAAGAAACAATCGGACGAGGATGTTGGCAATCACGACCCTGGGCCTGGCCATCTGCGCTGGTCTAATTGGATAAACGCCGAGGGGACCAAATCTGACTTCCGACCGCCAGGCGGAACGTAAGAGCAGCGCGACGGAAACTGCCTACGGAGCGGATGATGCGTGATTTGTGAGAGATCATAAAGTGCTGGAATATCTAGCAAATATTACTATTTTCCTGACGATGTCTGCGAACGCATGTAGAGACAAGAAACTTAATCGGCCAAGTGCGAGACGGACTCGTGCACGAAGGGTTCCGTACCGTTACGCGTTATCGAGAGTGCATATTCCGTACGACGATTCTATAAGGGTTCAGTACCGTTATAGAGCAAAAATAGGCCAAAAATTTTGTTTTTTGTATGGGAGCTTCCCTTAAATTAAAAAAAAATTAAAGTACACATATTATAACAAAGGACTTGGTGAAAAATTCAATTGACTACCTGTTTCCATTATTGACATAGAGCAAAAAAGGCCGAAAATATCACGTTTGTTGTATGATAAATATTTATTTTATTTCATTTTTACAGAAATACACATTACACAATCTTTGACAGAAGTCTAGCTGTAGCGGTTACTGAGATACAGCCTGGAGACATACAGACAGACGGACATACATCGAAGTCTTAGCAATAGGGTCCCGTTTTTACCATTTGGGTACGGAACCCTAAAAAGATTGGATATTATGAGGGCCAGAAACAGAAATATGCAACGCTAAACTCCTCTAGCCGTTGCACATTACGTGATTCTGCACAACCTTTGCACAACCTACAAATCTCTTCTGAGTTGCGACTTGCAAATGTCCATAGCCTGTATATTGCTATAGTAGCAATACATAATATCTCGTATCCACTTAATAGTATCAATAGTGTAGAATTGAGTCTACAAACTATCTGTATTTTCTTTCAAAATCCACCACGGATTTGCTATTCGCTCTCTAATCATGCAAGCAGTAAGCTAACGAATTTGGATTGAGGACATGCCCGTGCCCCAATGCTATTGTGCCTCGTGGTCGATAATGACACTAACCCAATTATGACACAAGGGACTTAAATCCGATGAAAGCCAGGGCTAAACAACTGTGGACGTTGAACTTTAATCCCATTGCGCGATTGAGCTCTAATAGCTAAGATACCATCGAAGAATGAATGAATGAATATTTTTTATTGCATTTACACATAGGAACATAATATTATATAGAAATTCAAACTTAGTACTAATAACTAAATAAACACAAAAGGAAGAAAGTTTAATATGTGTCGTCTTTTTACGTTAACTCGCCTAAAATCCTGAACAACTCGACTGGTGATAGACCAATACCAAAGATTACGATTGTGCATATAGAATATAGATAAAGACAGCTTTGCATCTTCGTATAGCAATCATGGGACTATCGTGGAGAGAGCCAAACCTCACAAATCTACAGAAAAAAGAGACTTAGTGGTGGAAAGGCTACTTTTTATCCCGGCTACAAAATTATGAAGGAATAAGAAAGTTGGAGCTCTAATTAAAACACAGACCGACATTTCACGAGGGGCCCGGCCGCATTAATTGCCGTTTGGTTTTCCCTTAGCGCATGCGCACTCGGCGCTCGCCAACCCAGAAGGAACAATCACTCATTTACGCGGCCACCATACGGGCGTTTCATCATCGCGTTACCGACACATAATAGTCACGACTCACGACTGTTAGTTGAATAGCGCATTAACAGCTTAATTTTCGGCGGGTTCAAATATTTCACCATCATACACTAGACAAAACGGAAGTTGGTTTTCCTAACATAAGTTAGAAAACAAACAGCCAAAGGCTAGCATCCAGTAAAATTTTTGAATATTTATAATATTATGGTCTTTGTGATGGTGACAACATTGAGTATCCACTTTACAATACTGTGCCCTACAAGTCCAACTAAATAACTCTACAGTCTCTTTAGCTCTACAAGGTTTTCTAATGTTGTCAACGAAATGGTCCAAGTTATAATGTTTGCTCAGCAATTGGGCTTCAATCATTGGGCACCGTTTCACTTCATTGGTCAGAACTCTAATCACTTGCTCTCCAACCCTCTTCAATTTCTTCATGTTTTTTTTAAAAAGTTCCTGAAATAAAATATTTATTATGTATTTTACCAAATAATTTTCTTACGAATTGATTTTTTTCTGCGTTTATCTAACTCTGGTATAAAAGTGGCCTTACCAAAGAACAAACCCAAAGAAGAAGTAAAAGACAAGAAGCGCTTTGTACACGCCACGCTATTAGTACACAAGATTAATTGTTCGCTAACAATTTCAACGAGCGTGCGCCTAATGAAAAGGTAAGTGATACACACAGGTGCCGAAATCGAGAGTGCATATTCTGTTCGACGATTCTATTATTGAATTTGCTTCGTCTCTTGTTGGATCCAGTTAGTTTTCTATCAATCAGCAAAATAGTATCTATATATATTAAACTCAAAGATGACTAACTGACATGGTGATCTATCAACGCACAGCCTAAACCACTGGACCGATCGGGCTGAAATTTGGCATGCAGGTAATTGTTATGACATAGGCATCCGCTAATTTTGATCCGCTTTTGATACATTCCACCCCCGAGGGGTTAAAATAGGTGATGAAAGTTTTTATATAATATTACTTCTTAACGCGAGCGAAGCCGTGGGCAAAAGCTCGTCTTCATATATGCGTGAAACAAACGTACGTTTATACGTAGGTTTCACCAAAACCATGGCATACACTTGTTGCTGATCGGTCGAAACTCCAATAAGTCAATACAAGATGTTTAACAGTATACATTTTGTATTTTATAGGATCCGGCCTAGATCGTTTATATTAATATTTTCTTAATCCTTCGAGCGTGGATTCTTGGAAATCTATTGTTATTCTATTGTGTCTCGCTCACCGGTGAGCTTATGGGGCTTGATGGGATAAAATAAAAAAATTGGGGTACAGGTATTGGCCACTCATGACACTATTTCCTTACAGATAAGACAACTGAAGATGACACCCACCATATCCTTTGGTGCAAACTATAAAGGAGTGAGAACGATGGAACTGCTAAACAAAAATTACCGTAACTGTACTTAAATAGACTATTATATTCGGCTCGGTGCTCGACATAATTTTCAAGTGTAATCGTTTTATGCCTTGACAAAAGTTTTCCATCTGCACAAATTCGCGCGAGTTTTTAATGCCTAAATTATTTTGACCCGGTTTCCGAATATACCTGAGCTGCTTTATGTACGAAACTGCTATTAAAATTTTGTATGACGTTAGTAGGACTAGCGCAAACGACTTTTGTGACGCGTTAGAAGCGCAAACAACTTTTGATCGTGCAACAAAAAAGTGTATTCATCTTGCAGCTGCCGAACTTTGTGGTGGCGGCTCTGGATTGTGGTTAAGAATAACTCAGTTAAAAAGCTCAACCTATAGTATTATTATATTGCAACATTTTATGAAACTTATGAAACATGAAGTTGTGTAGAGAGACAAAAGAGAAATTTTCTGATAAAAAGGAGTACTTATCTTTAGAGATCTACAAAAGTAGATCTGCGTTTCAAGTCCCAATCCTTGGCCGCTGGCTTTAAGTATATTCTAAGCCAGTTTCAATAAACATCTACCTCTATCTCTACCTTATTTGTACAGCTTACAGCTGCAAAACGTTTGTATCATTTCTCATTGGTTTCGGCGACCATGACTATATCTTAAGGGTACAGATCGCCGAAACGCATGAAAGCAAACATAATTGCAGAGCGCAGCATTGGAAGACATAGCAGACGCACGCAGCATAGGTATTTCTGCAGCATTCGTACAGAGCACAGCATCAAAACCCTACTCCAAATAAGCTTTCTCTGCGACCATGGGACCTGAACAAAACCCTTCATCGAATCAGCTTTCTCTACGACCATGGTCCTCAAGCAGCATGGCTTTAGTTCCTACAATACTCGACCACGTGGTCTTCACGGTGGTGAATGAGGCGCGGCCGTTCGATAGCGCGGAGGCTGCGCGCTGCGCCCCGCTCAAACTTGACCTCCCTCCACCCGGACACAGAATACGTGGAGACAGAAAACTGGCATAACGCTCTTATGTGGGGGTATTACCGAAATTCCTTACTATGTTTTTGGGAGAAGGTGTTTAAAAGTTATATCAGCGCTCGAAAACATCAAAAGTAGAAATAAATATGAAATGTGAACACCATCGAAAAAAAACCAATGATATTATATCAAAATTTTTCACGGTTAATTTAATATGATAGTCCGCTACTTTGTAGTCATTTATACGTGGGAGAGCCATGCTTCGGCACGAATGGGCCGGTTTCGCCGAGTGAGTGAGTTTACCGGAGGCCCAATTCCCTTCCCTATCCTCCCCTATTCCCTTCCCTTCCCATCCTTACCCTTCCTATTACCCTATTCCCTCTTAAAAGGCCGGCAACGCACCTGCAGCTCTTGATGAAGAAGAAGAAAAAGATGATCTGCAATAGTATAGGACAAGTCTATAAATAAGTAGAAACAAACTTTTTTAAAAATCCCCCTTAAAAAACCCTCAAAACGTACCAACATTCCGTGATATCGCGCCTAAGCAGACCGAGTCATTACAGCTTGCCTGCTGTCTCTATTTATTCTGTACCTCCCCGGCCACAGCACCGGGAACCACAGGGACCACGGTTCGTGCCAATTACTCGTTCTGTACGCACGAGATCCTAATCGGATGAACCTCGACGCAGCCAACGTTCAGGCAACTGAAAATACGCCAGTGATATGCAGAGTACGATTTTACATCGGATCCAATTTAATCGACACGATACAATTAAGCCCTTTTGCTTGCTACTATGTGATTATCGTTTAACGTCAGTAACCAACTGAACCTTCGGACAAAGTACGGCATGAATTTGGAAGCTGAAGGCTTCTGTCGCGTTAAGAAATGTATCATGTATTATATTTACTTAGACTTTATTAAGCTTCACTGAATGTTTCCAGCTTGAATGATAACAGCACAGGTCTCGCTTCAGAAATATATTTTCTTTATCTTCATTTAATACCTTGTCGTTTCGTCGAATACTATGTTTACTAAATTCGACATTTTCTCGTACGTCGACATTTTGGTATTTCGAAATTAGAGCTGGCGCGCACTACGACTTTTTGTCGCGCGACTATTTTACCGACCGACCAAAATTCAAATAAAATGTTACTTTATAAAATAGGCTATAGGTTTCATTTTCCACCGAAATTTGTCTAGCGACCCATGCTGCCGCTGCTTTTCAATGGCGTAGAGCAAAATGAAACCTATATAAGCTATAGCTTATGTCATAAAGTGGTGGTGATAAAGGTTTCATTTTGCTCTACGCCATTGAAAAGCAGCGGCAGCATGGGTCGCTAGACGGTGGAAAATAAAACCTATTATAGCCTATTTTATAAAGTAACATTTTATTTGAATTTTGGTCGGTCGGTAAAATAATCGCGCGACAAAAAGTCGTAGTGCGCGCCAGCTCTTGCTGCTCCAAATATTTCGTTGGAATCTGCCTCAAATACTACATCACATCTACGCGCCTAGTCTGTGCAATATTTGCTCTTGCAAGATAAAATCTACTAGTACGATAAAGCACGGAATTTAGACGAAAATTAGGTTACAACGATCTACTACGAAAAATGATCTTGTATACCCGAGGAAATTGATTCCTAGGTAGTTGACAGACCTACGTCGTTTGGTCGGCATGTCAATTCAATGTAGCTAACATCTCTGTGATCGGCGGTCGGATGAGTTTGGCTTAAGGCCCAGTAAGTCCCTAAAATAAGCAGGTCGATGTCTGTCAGTACGAATATCGACGTTAAAGACATTAAAATAACATTCATATCAGCGCGCCTTGTACAGTGGCTGTTACGCGCTCGCCGCGTGCCTTGATGATAGAAAATAGGAGTAAAAACCTTTTGTTTTTAGTATTACACAATTCACAAATCAAATATATCAAATCGTTTACGTTAGGTTACGACACATATACTACATTTTTTGTTTTTTCTAGAAAGTGTGTAATTTAGCCATAAAATGATTTAATTATGAAAAACAGCATTATAACAGTCATCTTTAAGATTTTTTTCCATCATTTTTCAAATTGTGTACTGATATATACCTTTGCGTATAGGAAATTTTCTCAATTTTAAAACGGTACTTATTTTATACTTAAAAAATGACATTTCCTTTACCAAAAACGTGTTTTAAAAACCCATTTTACGTAGTTGCAACAACCACAGCGCCTTAAGAGTCCGGGTGCCATCTCCAAATCTCGTGCGTCCAAACGATGGGGATAGTAAATCTAAACTGAAAAATGAAACAGAAAAACCCGATGACCCTGAATTTTTCTGACAATTCCCTAATTTTCGTCCTCAAGTAGAAGAAGCAGCAAACACTCTAATGGTTTTTTTTTTTTAATGAAATAAGAGGCCAAACGAGCAAACGGGTCACCTGATGGAAAGCAACTTCCGTCGCTCATAGACACTCGCATCATCAGAAGAGCAGCAGGTGCGTTGCTGGACTTTTTAGAAGGAATAGGGTAGTAGGGGAGGGTAGGGAAGGGGATTGGGAAACGAAAGCGCTGTTTCACGCCGGTTTTCTGTGAGAACGTGGTATTTATCCGGTCGAGCCGGCCCATTCGTGCCGAAGCATGGCTCTCCCACGTCAAAATAACGCTGTACAATAATATCGGTGTTCGCCGCAGCCGCATTTAAACCCCCCATTCAGCTGAACAATGGGGCGGCGTGAATGCTACGGAGTACGGATGCTGCAGCTATGACGTCAGCACTCAGCACCAAATACGTTCACACCATAGATCAAGATAGATACCGCATGTGGCTCCATTTGTATGAAAACGAGCGTGCCACTTTTTTCCTACCTACTGTGAGTTGTGACGTACCGATGATAAGAAATGTGTCCATTGTCTAGGCCAACGTTTCTATTTGAATTTCTACAGCTCAATACGGCACTTTTAGGCATTTTTAAAATTCCGATTGACGTCCGATTCCGATAGCAGACTAAAGAACAGACTTTCGAAAGACGAGCATTGCTCGTCGTTTGGGAACGCGACATGGCACGCGAAGTACATACACATGCGGTATCTATCATGATCTATGTCTGTGGTTCACACTCACACCATTTGCATATTCATTTCAATAATTATATTCCGCATGCAATTACTGTAACTTAATCGCAACTGTTGGAAATACAGTTAGGTGAATTAAAAAAAAAATAGCATTTTCCATCTTTCATTCGCATCTTCACAAAGGACTACAGTTCAGTCTTTTGTGAAGGATAGAAGATGCTATTAGTAAATGCAAAGAAGTTAAGATCCCACATTGATGAATGCACCAACTAAATAGAGGTCAACGAAAGACATAACAATCAACTAGTATTACTCACATCACTCATCGAATCCGATTGTGTATTTCTGTTGCCGCTATAACAACAAATACTAAAAACAAAATAAATGAAATATTTAAGGGGGCTCTCATACAACCAACGTGATTTTTGTACTATTTTTTGCTCGACATCAATAAGGGCAACACATAGGTTTTTGAAATGTTCACAAAATACTCAGTTGTATTTGTACTTTATTAATTAATAATAAAATTTTAATAAATTAAATAATAAAGGGGGCTCCCATACAAAAAACACAATTTTAGCCTATATTTGCTTTGTAGTGGTACGGAACCAACCAACTCGCACTTGGCCGATTTTATTTATATTCATACTTAATTTCCATATACTTTACATTGGAATCAGTTAAAAAAAGCTAAAAATAACACAGGCATTAAACATTCACAAGACAAAATAAATTAATTTATTTCATTGAAATAAAACATTATAGGGAATAAACCCGGCTAGAAGAACCGGCGTATGAACTTCGCGCAGGGCCACCATTCAGGAAAGAGTAGAAAATTATTGTTCTTTAAACATTTTTTGCTTGAAAGAAGACTAAAACCTTAGTCCTAATGATTATCTAGGTTCTAAGCAAAGGGCTTAGAACCTAGATAATCCTTAGGAATGAGTTGAACATAAGTCTTGAATCCAGACATAGCGCAGCCACAGTCGCAATTACAGAGCTATCAGACCACAGAGCAATAACTCATTGGTATCACGTTACGTCTCACTCGGTTACATGATCGGTTAACCTGGTTAGCTGGTGACTGCAAAAACTGCTCCTAAACTGGTATAATTTGCCTCCGTTTAAGGATTTGTTTGGATACTGAGTTTTTACAAACCTTTTAGGAAAGTTCAATGAATCAATTACGAAACCCGCTGCGACAAATTAAACTGCCAATGGCGCAATGTGCAGTTGGTATTAGATTTTCGTAATGGAACATAATACTAGGGTGAAGCCAAACGAGCGTAATTTGTGAGTCGCAGAATTTCGGTCGAGTAAATATCTTTTCATACAAATCATGATTCACAAAATTACGCTCGTGTGAATCAAACAGGACTTTAATTGTATGAAACTGAATGCAGCAGAATTTCTACCAGCCAAAATTCTGCGACTCACAACTCACAAATTACGCTCGTTTGGGATCACCGTTACCTACAGGTCCTTATCCACGTTGGGCTTTGATGGAGAACTATTGCCACCATGACTGCGAAGCAGCCCATGCGTGATGGGACTTCCATCATTGGCAATCATAGACTAATATTAGACTACTGTTCATAATTGATTTTATTGGTCCATCATGAGCAAATATTGAAAGACCGCATTACATATTTCATTTCAAGGTCATAACTTTAAGTCCCAAGTTAAACTGGATACTGATGTCCCAAAATGACAGAAAAATCCATTATTCCTGCCTTAAAATAAAGTCACAAAAACACAGGACTGCCCAATTTTGTTTCTTCAACTACCATATTTAAAGCATTCAACATCGTCCATATCTCATTATTAAGAAAACAAAAAGTCCAGTAACAATACCATTATCCTCCAGTGCTGATTTCCCAAATGAGGCGGTACACCGTACAGCGAATCGGCGACCTACTTCCCACTCCCCAACCCCGTCAAACTTTACTATTACCCTCTAAACACGAAGTACAACGACCTCCCGAAAATTTCAATCCATTACGAGTCTCGAAATTTCCACATTACGACAGTTTCATTTATACTTTTTCATTAAGTAATGCCGAAGCGGATATGTGAGGCTTTTTGCGGCTTTTCGTGATTAATTAAGTTGCACATCCTTTCGATATAATATTATGGCAAATAAAAAACCGCCAAGAAGCGAATAAGAACCGTCATAAAAAACCGTAGTTTAATGGTCTCTAATGACGGTTTTTTAATTCGATTTTGGAAATTTAAACATCATTTGCGATTACTTAATCGAAACAATCGATTGCTAATAATAATCGGTTTATCTTAGACGTATGTAATACGATATCTAAACGCATCAAAGGGTGTTTAGATCGAGTGATAGTCAAGGACTATCGCTAAAAGTCAAGTCTTTAGTTCTTTACCGATGCGGGCTCTTAACAGCGTCGATTGCTCGAGGAGTTTGTAGGATCAACGGAAAATACTGGAATGTTGCTATTAAATAAATATGATGTCCCTTACCTATATATATACAAATGGATTTTCAATTGTGTTAGTATCGCTAAAACTCGAAAACGGCTGAACGGATTGGGCTAATTTTAGTCTTAAAATATTCGTAGAAGTCCAGGGAAGGTTTTAAAGTGACACGAAGTTCACCGGGACAGCTAGTATATTAATAATTATAATATTATTAACACATTAATGCTCCTTGACGATAAAAAAGCGCTGCGCAACAAAATGAGTTATACAAAGCCATTTACAAATCAAATAAAATTAATTTCTGATCCACCCGAAAACAACATTTAATACCCAGATATTGGAGATCCCATGTAACACGATACTGAAGACATTAGTGGATTTCATAGTGATATTGGCGATATTATTGGTTAAGGCAATATTGATAATGATATTGGCGATAATGATGATATTGACGATACTGATGATGACTCCAAATCAATAGATACGGTACAATGAGACGACAAGGGAGGCACTTTCACCGAGAGCGTGGATCGTGATGCCGAATGCCGATAAACCTACATGTTTATTGTTTATTGTTGTGTCAGAGTGTTACGGAGGTTCACGTTGGGTGTGAGTGAGAAGTATAGAGCGATTCTACCCGAGTGCACAAGAAGAAGGTTATTCTACGAGGCACGCTTTAAATCCTAAGCAGTAAGATTGTAGGATTTAAGCGAGAGATCTAATGATACCTTCATTAGATTCGGTTGCCGTGAGAGTGTGTACGTGACCATCTGGTCTTTGCTTTGTAAAGTTTTTTGTTAATTTTTTAATTGGTAAAAATAGCACTTTACTACAGCGTTCATTTTACTACTTAATTAAAGATGTAAATAACTTGCAAATGGATCATGTCCGCACGACTGTCTTCCTATTGGAAAAGCAGTTTATTTTATTTTGTCGCTAGTCGCTACCGCCTCTGACTTGTCGCCTTGGTCCATATTTGTGGTACAATAAGTTTGAAAACTTTAAGAGAACCACTTTTGTTTTGGACGTTTTTGAGCGCGGCACCATTTAGGGACCATGTACCTCATTCACATTACATCTTAACTCCTAAAGTACTTGCCAAGTGTAACTTGTGAAATTCACAAGCTGGGCTTGCACACACGGTGAACAGAAATGTTTCTATCAACAAAAATATTTTACCATAGGGCCTGGGGCCATACCACGAAACAGTTTTGAGACTCAATCAATCGAACGAAAATGCCCCATCCTACTGTAACAAACGTGAAATGACGTTGTTAGAGCAGGACGCGGTATTCTCGTCCGATTGTTTGAGTCTCAAAACTGTTTCGTGGTAGGCCTACTGGTTACACCGACCTACCGAGAAGAGAGGCGGACAGTTCTCTCGGCCAATCTAATTGTCTGTTTGTACAGTCTCGCCACTATCTCACCAGTCTCAAGTAGGGTTGTTTGATGGACCCATATCTTCTGATTTCTCGTGTCAGATATTTAAGATGGAAACGATGACCGCATTGGAAAAGGACTCAAGAAAGATACATAGTAAAAATAAATATTATGGACTTAAAACATCTCTCTCAGTGCATGGCATCAGGCATGGTCATGAATAGTATCGCGGTATACTCATGCAATACAAAAATTAAAATCAATTTGTGATAGATCGAAATGGTCAATCAGCGATTCGACTAGCCGTCCATACAGTCCCAGACCAAACTGGATTCTTATTTACTGAGAATAAACAGAGATCACATAGGCTCGAAGCCTATTTTCTGGGGATTTACTTCTCGAACCTCTCTCGCTACGCCGTAAACCCTGAAATTGATTCCGACGAGATTGTATTGGAGAGCAAAAGTTGACGTTTGCCGTATTAAACTTTTTGGTTACTTGTGCCAATCTGGGTCATTGCTAATCCTGCTTATACCTACTCTTTCATATTTACGAAAAACGAGAGAGAAGTCAAGGGGATTGTCATTGTACTGATTTGTGTTAATAATATTATGGACCGGATTGACTAGGCCGTCGTCGGTAGCTCTAGAAATTGAGTCTTAAAAAATCATCAGTCATCACTTCATCAGTCATCACTCATCACTCATCATTAATGAACTCTGACAGTTCCGTCCCGTTCTACGATTTCTTTTTAGACTAAAGAGGCTTATAAGGTATCATGTTTATTCGTTTTTCAAGTGTTGGTAATCGTTGAAAAAATAAAACTGCGATAAAAATCTCATCTTTTAATTAAAACAAAGAAGAAAATATTTTTACACAAAAATACGAATCTCGTGATCCCCAGACGCGAGAACGGCTCGAATTTAATACAAAGACTGACGGAACTAAACTTTTTTTATTTATTTTTTAACTCGCTTACTTTGTTCATTTCTACAGCCTTCAGAAATGAACAAAGTAGCTCCACACTGGGCCATGATATTTATGATGATTTTATTTTTTATGAAATAAGGGGGCAAACGAGCAAACAGGTCACCTGATGGAAAGCAACTTCCGTCGCCCATGGACACTCGCAGCATCAGAAGAGCTGCATGTGCGTTGCCGGCCTTTTAAGAGGGAACAGGGTAATAGGGGAGGGTAAAGATGGGAAGGGAAGGGAATAGGGTAGGGGATCGGGCCTCCGGTAAACTCACTCACTCGGCGAAACACAGCGCAAGCGCTGTTTCACGCCGGTTTTCTGTGAGAACGTGGTATTTCTCCGGTCGAGCCGGCCCATTCGTGCCGAAGCATGGCTCTCCCACGTATAAAATGATATCGTTATGCTGGGCACACGTAAACGAACATGTATGCTACACATTCATCATCGCTTGTATTGGTTTATCATATTGTGTCCATCATGAAAGGACGTGCAGAAAAGGAAGACCAAGTAAAAGCGTCTTATTTTAAGCAATTTAAATTATCTGTGATTTCTATTTTCTAATAGCGCCAAAGTTACTTTATTCTAGAGCTTTCCTCTCATGCATTACAAATCTGACAAATCCAAACCTTATTATTATAATGAGTAGGGATCAAAAGACATAATAATAACATTATTATGATCCACAATTCCCCGATTCAGTTAGTCATGTTTGCTGACAGACTTATGAATCATGATCGATGGTTCATGGTCCCTAACGAATCCAGCGGAACCAATCTGTAATACAGTGGTAATACTGAGGCAGCTGCCGACATAGTAGCGCATAATACTATGTCGGCAGCTGCACCCGTAGCATGGCTACAGTAGAGATGCGAAAGTATAGCGGATACAAACTGCGGATATAAACTGAAGATGCCGTTCCAATCTTTACCGCGGCTAGCCGCGATCAAAAAAAAAATCTAATATAATGCCACTTTATGACATAGACATAGTCCTAAAAATTCAAATAAAATCCTACTTTATGACGTAGACTATAGAACTCTATGTCACAAAGTGGCATTTTAATCGAATTTTTGTCGATCGCAGCTGGCCACGGTAAAGATCGGAACAGCACCTTCAGTTTATCGCCACAGTTTATCCATACTTTCGCATTTCTACTGTAGCCATGCTACAGGTGCTGATAACTACTGATTTCGAGATAATAATATATAATACTAATTACTATGTACAGCTATACAAGTATACAAGCAGCTGCTTGAATACTTTGATGAGGTGATAATCTGCATTGGATGCGTGATTGTCTCACAAGGAATATGTCAGTCCAGATGATCCACAGATACACGTCTTTGCCTAATTTCTCGCCAGTCGCGTTGGCGTCGGTTTATAAGCATCGCATCGAAATTTTAAAGAAATAAAACAGATAATACTGCTATTGCGCACACATTTGGGCACTATAAAATGGCTTCAGGGTAGCTGGTCTGATTTCAATGAAAATTATACGTGGGAGAGCCATGCTTCGGCACGAATGGGCCGGCTTGACCGGAGAAATACTCGTTCTCACAGAAAACCGGCGTGAAACAGCGCTTGCGCTGTGTTTCGCCGAGTGAGTGAGTTTACCGGAGGCCCAATCCCCTACTCTTTTCCCTTCCCTTCCCTTCCCATCCCTACCCTCCCCTATGAACCTATTCCCTCTTAAAAGGCCGGCAACGCACCTGCAGCTCTTCTGATGCTGCGAGTGTCCATGGGCGACGGAAGTTGCTTTCCATCAGGTGACCCTTTGCTCGTTTGCCCCCTTATTATATTTAAAAAAAAAACTATGCCGTCACTCGTCAACAGATGATGTAGAGATGCAAATGCGACTTTACGAACTCAATATATTGTAACATTTTTAAGCACTTTTCGAAAAACCAATAAATAGATTCATACATAAACTGCCCATCCATTCACACAGATATGAGCGATTAAGTGACAAAACGCATATCAACCATCGCGTTGGGCACGGAGCGACACTTTCTCCCGCGAGTGCGAATGTCGATCGATATGCAAATAAAGGTCGCCAGGCTCTACTGCTGACTCATGTGTCGAACACCCTGTATAAGGTTTGCAGTCACAGAGTAAAGAGAGGCAGAAGCCAAGCATATAATATAATCGCTGTTTAACATTTGTGTATGAACCCACAAAAATGTGTTGATTAATGCACATTGAGTTTTGAAAGCAGTGTCTTTCTAAGTTATCTAACAACTGCATTGAAATTGAACAAGACTGCATTCAAAACTCAATACGTAATTATTAGTGGGTTGATACACGAATGCTTAACATCGTCCATATGTGCAAAATCAGCTGCGAAACTTCAGTCGCATACTTCGGCAGTGTGTTCAGACCTGTGGTTAAGCCACTAAGCCTCTACGATAAGATGTGTGTCTGTATTGTAAAGGCTTGCAGCTTTGAATGAAGAAAAGCAGAAGCAAATCACATGTGTGCTTTATAAGGTTCATTACATGTTTCACACCACAAGGATTCGAGCTAGGATTTAAATGGCCTCAGCATTGTTTTGGAATGAGTCGTTTCGCATTGCGAAATTTTTTTGCTGTGACATTCCCTTAATTCTTACGCTTCGAATAAAGACTACATTTTTGAACCTTCATTCTCGATGGTAATTGGACAGATCACAGAAGCTGCATTTTACTGCGATGATGCGAATGCTACAATTTACATACTGCGTAAATTTTCATTTCTTCGAGCTTCGAGTGCGAAACATGGCAGTACTTGTCGTCTGTCTCTACATATTATGTGGTCCACTACTGGCTTTACGGGTCAAACACCCTGTACAAAGGCATGCCAGTTGCAGTAATATCGCGAACCGTACACGGGCATTCCAGATCCATAAAAATGCAATGAGCGTAAACCTCGATTCGCGGATTTAATTTTCGATTAAACCGTAAAGGTGTCGGAATCGTGCGTTCGAAATACCAATTATATTGGTATCTTTAAGATCCATACTAATATTATTGAAAATGTGTCTGTATGTCTGTCACTTTTTGACGCCCAAACCGCTGAGCCGATTTTGCAGAAATTTGGTATGGAGATGCTTTGAGTCCCGGGAAAGGACATGGATATTTTTAAAAAAAATACAGTTCTCGCGCGATAAACGAATTTTGGCGCAACGGAGTTGCGGGCGTCATATACTTCTAGTAATAATTAATACTTAAATAAAATTTCGACGACTTCTGGCTTCTAGCGTGAGGTCATCAGTAAAGAGAAACAAAAACGTGTAGAAGATAAATTTGATTTCCTTATTAACTTGTGCAAATTTTCTACACTTTGGTCGTGTACGCGGTAAAAAACGTCAGTTTACTATGTATACGTGGGAGAGCCATGCTTCGGCACGAATGGGCCGGACCGGAGAAATAAACCGGAGAAAACCGGCGTGAAACAGCGCTTGCGCTGTGTTTCGCCGAGTGAGTGAGTTTACCAGAGGCCCAATCCCCTCTCCTATTCCCTTCCCTTTCCATCCCTACCCTCCCCTAATACCCTATTCCCTCTAAAAAGGCCGGCAACGCGCCTGCAGCTCTCCTGATGCTGCGAGTGTCCATGGGCGACGGAAGTTTCAGGTGACCCGTTTGCTCGTTTGCCCCCTTATTTCATAAAAAAAAACTACTAGGCAGTACCTACGCAAATAGGTATGTTAAGTATACTATGTGTATAGTGTGGGGGACAATTATTTTAATTATGCTCTGAGCCTAAAATGCGGATAGCAGTGAATCGAAATACTCAGAAGTTCATTTCAGTAATGCGTTCGTAGAGCCGGTACGTATGCGTAGGCCACGAAAACCACGATATAAAAAGCAAAAATTAAAAGTGAATATAATAAAATATAGAGAACATGAAACTAAATTTCAATTGATCACGAACTGAAATGGCAACAATGGTTTTGGACTCCAAAACTTGGACAATCTTAGAAAAAAGCTATTAGCTTTTATTGAATTTTATTGAAGATTTTTTTATGTTTTGTGAAACGAATGCCCTCTGATAGACGTACGCTTGCTTTTTATCTACAGTTATGGAAGGGGGTCTACTCTTTCTTGTCTAAACTAAAATTTCTGAACGTAATCACGATCGAATTGTAGTTTTTTCGCCGTATATTTTCACAGACAACGTAACACCTAAAATACTATAACCACAGCCACACACATTTTCATTCCATTTAATGACGTTTTAATACTTGGGTCTGTTTCACCACTTCCTGATAAGTGTCGGATAGGCGATTCACAACTTTTTTCACAGATTCTCCATACTTGATCTGTCAAGTTAAGTGGTGAACAGCCTATTCGGCACTTATCATGAAGTGGTGAAACAGGCCATAAGTTGTGGAAAACCTATCCGACACTTATCAGGAAGTGGCGAAACAGGCCCTTAATGTGATCGACCTTTTTTGACAAGCTGCAAATCCTATTTGCTGACTACTGTGGTCGTATCCTAGCGGCATTTGTATCCAACTTCCTGGCCATACGCAGGTACGCGTGAAATACAGATCCATTATCTCCCATCGATTACAGTGATGGCGGCTGGCGTCCAAATGACAGGCGTAATGCCGCGAGACGAGCAATTAACACGACCGTTATCGTACAAGGTCGATGTTAGATAATGTTACAGCTAAGGTATTCAGTAATATGTGATTAAAACCTTATTCCGTTTGATGTTAATGTAAGGTGTCGGTTGGCAGCAGACGACATGAAGCAACCGCAGACGGCTTGTCGTCGCAACATTTATTCATAGCAAGGACGACCTCTGTGGCTCAGTGGTGAGCGCGTCGGTAGCTCAAGCCGGGGGTCGCGGGTTCGAATCCCGCCGACGGAACAAATAGTTTTCAAAGTTCCCGGGTCTGGATGTGTATTAAATATGTGTATGATATAATAAAAATTTTAAATATATGTATAGTATAAAAGTATTAAATATATTTCCGTTGTCTGGTACCTGTAACACAAGTCCTTTAGGTACTCAGCACGGGGCCAGACTGACGTGGTGTGAAGCGTCCATAGATATAAAAAAAAAATATGCATAGAAACCAGTAGTATCGCGACGACATGTCGTCTGCTGCGTCTTCATGTAGCCGGCTTCCAACTTGTACCTTTAGTCTTTAGAGCGACCGCAGACTTACAATTTCAAGTTGACCAACTAAATCGCATAGTATACCAATAGGCAATAGCTATAGTGACTTATATGAGAGCTCGCACATTGCATTCAACTAAGGGAGATCGCAGACGACACACTATTTGTGTGATCGAGTCTGCGGCGCACATACAGTCGGCATGGCCGGGTCGCGCCATATACGATCACACAAAAAGTGTGCCGTCTGCGATCTCCCTAAATTGTACAACTAAAATATAATTGGACACCAATCGTAATAAGAACCGCGATTCCTTTCCGATTACTTACAAATTAAAAAGTGGTCCAATTAAATTGTGAAACTACGCAAGCAATTTAGTTGTACGATAGTCGGCCAACTTGAAATTGTAAGTATGCGCTCTTAGGCTCGATTTATATGCGACCGCCCGAACGCGCGGTCTGTGTTTAGGGGCCTTATTCAAAATTCAAGCCAACCAATACAAAATCCAACGATTTCTATTTTAACAATAAAAAATGAACAATTTAAACCCTGTGGAACCTGCCAAATAGATGAGCTACAAAAGAGAACTTTTTCTATTAACTTTCACGCTTGATTACGTTAGTGGGTCTAGTTTTTAGAAAGATCAGAAATCAGTCGGGTCGCAACCTAGTTCATAGAATACAATAGACCGTACAAAACTAAAATAATGAGCACTGCGCAATGAATAGACAGGAAAATATTAGTTTAACAATTTCGGAATGAGCACAGAATAGAGAAGACAAAAAGTGTTCTAAAATATTCGCTCTACAATAACTTGGTCGACAAAAAGTAAAAACTGTATTACAGCGAGGCCATATTGCTCTGTAGCGTTGCGACTTGCATTGCGTCACCGCAGCGTTGACACTCTAAAATCTAACGTATAAATTCGCTCTACAATAACTTAATATGGTCGACAAAAACTGTTAGAGCGAGGCCATATTGCTCTGTTGCATTGCGACTTGCAGTGCGTCACCGCAGCATTGACGCTCTGACGTATAACATACTAAAGATATTATGCCGCATACATGAATAGCGTCGTCAGACTCTATGCATCGATGTGGTTTTGGCAGAACATTTGGGAATGTGGGTCGCTAAACTGTCATTAATTACTTATTAGTCATTACACATAAGTACTACGTCAACAGCCAGGATCAACAACGGCATCCAACCATGAAAATCCTTTAATACGATCTTGAAGAGCCCGGGGTACGTACCCCGGGCTCGTGCTAAAACTGCTTTGGTATCCCTAAAGAGCTAACCTTGACAACGAAAGCTGTCACCGTCTTATAAGCTTTCGGGCGTCGCGACAACGCAAATATGGCCTACAAAACGGTATTCCAACGCATCGCAGACCGCAGTGCAATGAAGCAATGTGGCTTCACTCTTAAAATACAAAGCGAATGTAAAGTCATGCCGTGAACAATCCCGCGTTCTCCACAATTAAAGTAGAGATTCCTTGGCGCCTTTCGAAAAGCGACTCTTTCCACGTGGATTCTTACAATTTATAAAGAAAAACTTCGCAAATCGCAATATGGCACAAATAAAAACCTCACTTCCTCGCTTTTCCCATTTTCTAAGGAAGTCAAATACCGAGGCGTTTGCGAGGATGCCGCTTTACAATAAAAGGTTATTACAATCTCATATCGCTTCCTATTGCTACGATTGAAATACATTATACGCCATTGACGGATAAAGGACCAGAGAGGATGATTATTGTTTGATCTCAACTTCTGCTTTTCGCGAAACCCGAAGCTTTGAGCAAAAATCATGGCTGAAGCAGAAAAATCGGTGGACGCCGGACGGTGACAAACGAAAAAATCAGTTTCGAGTTTCGACTTCGGCTATTAAAAAATAATTTTCACTCAAAGATAAATAAAACCCCTAGCCTCTAAGTTCCTATATTTAGCAGGAGAACCGAATAAAAAAAACGGCCAAGTGCGAATCGGATTCACGCTCAAAGAGTCCTGTACAATTATTACACACAGACACCAGGACGGACTTAGGACGTACAAGACAGCAAAATCTCAATAATAGGGACCCGTTTTACCATACCGAACCCTAAAACCACCCAGCATGTACCGCGCTATCGATTACCAACAACTGGGTGGCCTAAATGAAAAGCTACGTAAATCCATTTAACGGAAAGCCCGCTGCCCGGCGTCGGCGGAGCAGTCCACAGTCCACGATCGATTTACAAACGTATCAGCTGTGCACGCCGCCACTATATCCGGCGGGTCGTCGGCCGCCGGCCTTGCCCTCGCCGAAGATCAGATCAGACCTTCAGTGCGAATATAGATCACGATTTCGTGGGCCAAAATTAGAGAAGCGAGTACGGGTTTCATTGATTCTTTAGGTCTAGAGAATTAAGTAAATACTAGAGCAGGGGTCAACAAATGGCGGACCGCGGTCCGCATCCGGACCGCCGACCTATTGTGTGCGGACCAAGCATGTTCGAGGATGATCTTCGTTCATCTTAGGACTTCAACATCTCCAGGATTTAATGTCAATATCTATAACTTGCACCAATATTTCACTCCAAATTTGAGAGAGATAATTAGCTACAAAAAATAGTTACTTTTCTCATTGATATCTAAAAAAAATACCTTTGTAATTTCCGTAATTTAATACCATTTGTTTAATTTTTTTTAAATAAAATGTGTGGACCGCGAAGGTCATTTCATGTCGTAAAACGGACCCCGAGCGAAATTAATTGGTGACTTCTGTATAACTAGAGTCTAGGGTTTCCCAAGAATACCCATGGCGTAACTGGTTTTGGTTTCGCGGAACCCAAGATTCATAATCATCACTGCATTGTCTTCGAAGTTTCGGACAAAATAACTTCTATTTATGATAATGCAGACTATAATATTATATTAACATTTTAAATTAAAAATGATACCCAAAAATTATAAAAGGGAGCGTTTCAATGTTTTAAAGGTAAGGAACTGCTCTATATGTTGAAAAGTTTGACATTCATGAGTATAATCCCGGTGTTCCTAGAATAAAAATCTCCTTTCAAGTGTTTTTCACATCGAATAATCCCTATTAGAGCCTAAGGATTCCACGTTCCATGTAAAAGTTTTGTGTTATGATTTACACGGGCTATTTTTGTAAGACGCTTAGTTGGTATTAATATCTGAGAATCCGATTAGTATCCTTCATCGCGCCTGCTCTCTATAAAACAGAGCTTCAAAAGATCATAGGTGTTATGTTTTGTAAATAATTCCACTTATGTGCTTATTCTAAATCTATATAAATATGGTTTCTTGGTACTACAGGTTTAAACGATTTAAATAGAAGATAAAGCGTTTATTATTAGTTTAACAATAAGGTCTTTTTCTACTTTAATCATAAGCTGAAATTGAAATGGCCACGAGTCACGACTCTAGCAAAACTTCTTGTGTTATTTGTTTTTATTTTCATCATATTTTCTGTGACCTATTAATTAATGTTAATTTTTAATACATTAACAAACCATCTGCTTAACCTGAATCTGAAGGATTAAGTTCAGCCGTCTCTACCATAATCAAAATACACACAGAATTTCATACAAATACATTTAGTATGAAATGCCTCGTTTGGACTTTACTTCAATTAATTCGCAACTACCCGCACATGAATAAACGGTGTTTATGTGCGCGTTGATTTGGCATTAAGATAATCAACGCTTATTGGCCTCATCTCACCGCAATTGCCGCTTTATCTGTCGGTTTGTTTGTAGCAATAAAATGCCTGCGCTAATCTTTAGGCATTTTTATCACGACTTGAAAATTTTGCTGGCCATATTCGGCAAGCGTTGCCAAGTGTTAGCGTCTTAAAATATTGAAGTTGAATGATGAATCTTACCTTGATAGGAGCTCAGCGCATCACAAATCTGGAACAGAATAATGAAATATAAGTTTTTCTTAAACCAAACTTAGCATATTATGGTTAACTAGCTGACACCTTGTTTTGCTACGTTGTACCATATCATGCAACCTCTGGCATAACTCTATCAATTAAATAATCAGCCAAGTGCGAGTCGGACTCGCGCACGAAGTGTTCCGTACCGTTATAGAACAAATATAGGCCTAAAATTGTGTTTCTTGTATGGGAGCCCCCCTTAATTTTTTATTTTATTTTATTATTTTTATTAATTAAAATAGAGCACATAATTAATTATAATCAAACACTTTGTGAAAATTTCAAAAGCCTAGCTGTTACCATTATTGATATCGAGCAAAAAAGGCCGAAAAAATTACGTTTGTTGTATGGGAGCCCTCCTTAAATATTAATTTTATTTTGTTTTTAGTATTTGCTGTCATAGCGGCCACAGAAATACACAATCTGTGAAATTTTCCCGGCCCGGAGACGGACAGACAGACGGACAGACATTGAAGTCTTAGTAATAGGGTCCCGTTTTTACCCTTTGGGTACGGAACCCTGAAAACGCATCAAAATCCGTTGGATTCTTTCTCCATCTTAGCCATAGAGACAAATCACTCGAGAAGCGACTTCGATACTGAGTATACCCAAAACTAACGATATCTTGACCGACATAGGCGCAGAGATCGCAAGGATCTCGAAAGGTCGCCGCCCTCACAAATGGGTCAGCCGTGCTCAAGATGGCAAGGTTTTTGTTGGAGCGAGCCTTTGAAAGGCGCGTTAAATTGTGAGTCACGGCCCTAAGTACGGTGCCGCGGTGGAGCGTTTAATATTAATACTTTTGTTAACTTTTACACCGTATTACCTCTACGTTAAGACAAACATTTACGGTATTCATGAGAACACGAAAAAGAAACAAGTTGTTATGTATTACTTGCATTTGATACCGAAGTTAGATATCCATATACAGGGTGTAACAAAAATAAGTGATAATACTTTAGGGTGTGTACGTGTTCCTTGTATAGAGTTGACTGTGAAAGTAGCAGCACTGAAAGACCAACATTTTTTTTCACTTTTGTATAGGGGAAACTCGTGACGCTCGGACCCTTGCCCATACAAAAGTGAAAAAATTTTTTCGTCTTTCAGAGCTGCTACTTTCACAGTGAACTCTCTACAAGGAACACGCACACACCCTAAAGTATTATCACTTATTTTTGTTACACACTGTAGATACTTAATCCTACTTAATATTATAAATGCGAAACTCGAAAGTCAGTTTGTTTGTTACCTTTACTTGTTAAACTAACTGTGCCTTTACACGCTAAACCGATTTTGCTGAAATTTGATATGGAGATATTTGTGTCTCGGGAAAGGACAAAGGATATTTTTATTTTTTTTTTATCCCGGAAAAAAGCGCGATAAACTAATTTTGGCGCAAGGGAGTTGCGGGCGTCATGTAGTCAAAAATTATTGAGATTGGACATGACTCTTGTAATGCATCTCTACGACTTTTGATAGAGATCATCTCCGTTCATTTTCCGTGATAAAAGGTGTCCTATGTCCTTTCCCGGGACTCTAGAGTACCAACTACCATACCAAATTTCAGCAAAATCGGTAGAGGGTTTGGGCGTGAGGAAGTAACAGACAAACACACATTCGCATTTATAATATTAGTAATTAGTATTGATAGTTAGGACCTAACTTCAACTTTCTAGTCTAGACTTCACAGTAAATATTGAAGCTGGTCTGGACCTGGATCGATTACGGCGGTCTGCGGTGTGGCCGCGTCGTGTAAATGATTGAATTACACTCCGTCTTACATACTAATAGTGAGGAAGTGAACCGGCAAACTGTATAATTAATATTGTGCTAACGTTAGCTGTCAATTGTCATAGCTGCTTAGGTTTTTATCATAGAGTTAATATACCTAGCGGAATAGAGAAACAAAGGCCTGAGCAAGAAAGATGTCACCATCAGTAACACTGCGTGGTAAAAAGAGGCGTGTGATACATGACAGCAGCACTCTTTTTTGACGTCCAGTCGGCACGTGCCGCACGTTGACAATTTAATCTCATAGAAATCATGTTCAATCATGCTTGTGTAAGTGTATACGTACACATATTTTTACACACAGATGAAACCAATTTCGGTTTCGTTTGACAGCTCAAGATTGTTGCTCTATTCCGCTAGGTATATTAACTTAATGGTTTTTATTCTAACTGCCGCACCCAGAGACGAATATTAATTACTTGACTGTAGTTAAAAGAAAACTTTGACATAAGCCACATACATTATCTGTCAAACTCTTCATTTAAATGAAGTTGAATAATCATTAAATGTCTGCGGGGCTAAAATGGTCACTTTGAAGAATCATATTATGAATCATGTTTAAAAATTCATTCTTTTAAAATCGCAAAATGAAAGTCTGCTTGCAATTCATATTTAGTAATTCGTACTAATTTGACATTTGTCAGTTTGACAGTTTTGACAATTCATTTGCTGAATTGATTGAGAGGAATTGCTAAATGTGACCATTTTAGCCCCGCTGAGTGCCGCAGTAAGACTTAGGGCCTGTTTCACCACTTTCTGATAAAGTGGCGAATAGGCTATTCACAACTTTTTGACAGATTCTCCATACTATAACTGTCAAGTTAAGTGGTGGATAGCCTATTCGGCACTTATCAGGAAATGGTGAAACAGGCCCTTAGTAATTTAGACTTTACTTTTGCTTGAGCTACTTAAGCTTTACTTGATTCTTGAGCTATAAGACCTGGTTAAATGCTGCTGTTTGTGCATAAATAAGCTGTCATAATGTGCACCGCGTAGCACACCCGTGACAAGTCTTCCCCTAGTAATATGCCTAAGGATTACCATAATCACTTTACCAACACACCGCCTTAAGTAGATCACAAGCCTAATAGATTCTTTTGTTTCTGAACGTAATATCTCCTAAGCTATAAGTCAGACAATAGCCTTTGTTAGCACTAAGGAAAGTGTAACGGGACTAAAATGTATAAGCTTATTGGAGACTGATGGGGGTCGGTGACCTCAGGTAATTACTATAGTCCGAGACACGAGGCGAATCACAAAACATCATAATATCAAATTTTCCTTATTGCAATCATCAAGACTGGACGTTCCAACATTTGAACTTTCATTGAGATTTTTATCAACTCGTGTTTATGATCAGCGGGGCAAAAATGGTCGCTTTTAAGAGTCATGTTATGAATCATTAAATGATACATTTTTAAAAATCGCAAAATGCAAGTCTGCTTGCAATTCATGTCTAGTAATTAGTATTAATTTGACATTTGTCAGTTTGACAGTTTTGACAATTCATTTGCTGAATTGATTGAGAGGAATTGCTAAATGTGACCATTTTAGCCCCGCAGCTGGTGTTCGAAATATTTAAAGAAGCAGTGAAGACAAGCAGAATTCAAAATTACAATCCCCTATGACCTATCCTTTGTTTGATAAACACTGAACACTTCTAATTCGATTTCCAAGTCCTGCTAGTTGTTCAATCTAAAAGTATACTAAGCAAAGTTGCTTCTGTACAGATCGTTTGGTAATTTTACTCCAATGTTTCATGTCGACATGAATATAACATAAGCATAGAATATTAGAGGAATACCCCTAAGCCTTAGAGTAGGTATTAATAACAGTAGCACTACTGATACTACCGTTATTAATACTCTAAGCCCGCTGTCCCCAACCCGCGGCCCGCGGGCCGCATGCGGCCCACCAGGACCTTATTTGTGGCCCGCGTGATGTTAAACAATTTAAAAATTCACGCCCACCGGCAAAATAACGTAGTCTACGTGATAGTTGTTAATTTACTTCCACTTTTAAATCGTTAATTTTGAAGAATGTTATTTTTTAAGTCTAAAAAATGTTTGTTGCGGCCCGCGACACCAAGACCAAAACATGTTTGTGGCCCGCATGAAAAAAAGGTTGGGGACCACTGCTCTAAGCCCTAAGCGCATTACAGTATCATCGAAGTTGCCGCTTCACCACCTTAAGAAGATGCAATGGTAAGATGATACGCCTTTTAACACGATTTGCGCTTGAACACAAACGCACATGTAAAAACGCAGTTTAACGCCTGCAGTCAATGCTGACATGCCTCTCTTAAAAATATTTTGAGGCGTCTTAACTCCTAAATTTCTAAACCGGTGAGCAGCAGGATCTCTATCGTAATCGTTGAAGCTACTGTATGAGACAGCGACAGATCTTTCCCAAGACGAGGCGGCATTAAGCGAGCACCGTTTCAAAATTCTAAGTTTGATCACCGAATTTTGAAGCTGAAAGTCCTGAATTTAGCCTAAATTAAGTAATTTTAAACCTTTTTAAAGATGAAAGTCTATGTTTAGTAATTAGTTATTTTAAAGAAGTCTATGTTTTGTATGAAACTGGAAGATAGGAACTTTGTGTACATACACATAGTATTAAGTAGAGACGAGGCGGCACCGCGTGAGAACCGTGCCGTCTGCGCCATATGTACGGGAATAGTTGGCTGTTGGGTCGACGCTCGTCCTTGAGTTAGCTCACCCATTGTTCGTTTTGGCAACATTCGCCGGAATCGGACACTGTTTGTTACGATCAGGCGTTATTTGGCTATGGGTGGTTAAAATTAATAGACTCTACCATGTAATTACTTATCCATATTTTACCATAATCCGTCTGTCTGTCTGTTACCTCACGCCCTAACCGTTGAACCGATTTAGCTGAATCTTGGCATGGAGATACTTTGAGATCCTAAAAAGTGAAGCCGAATAATATATTTTTCGACGAATTCAGTAAGAATCGCAAAAAGACTATTTAATATTCCTTTAAAGCAGCCTTTCCCAAGGTGGACGATAACGCCCCCTTGTGGGCGCTGAAGGTCTGAAGAAAAGCCGGCAGTGTGAGACCCAGAAAAAAATGGGGGCGTTGTGTAGAGACTTGGGGAGTGACTTATATCATGGATGCATTTTTAAGCGACTTCCAAAGAGGAGGAGGTTATAATAAATGTTCGGCTGTGGATATTTATTTTTATTTGTAAATACGGGGGTGCTAAAATATAATTTGTTCTTAAAGTGGGCAGTAGACAAAATAAGTTTGGGAACCTCTGCTTTAAAGGCTATTTTCATGCGGCATAAAGGAAAACATCAAAGCAACGAAGCAAACAAATCATTCTTCGAATAAAGATGTAGAAAACCTTTGCAACAAAATATGTCTTTAACACGTGCGTCCCTAGACCCTAGCAAGCAAAAAATACATGCACACAATTCTAAACTCTACCACTTTGTATTTAACATGTGTTTTCCCGTGGCCACGAATAGGGAACCGGGGACGTAAAAAAAGGTCACACGTCGAAGTCGAAGTTCATTCTCGGGGGCGGTATCAATACATACAAAAATAGACTCTACACGGGTGTTGTAAGGTTTGTTTCTAATAAGCACGTGGTACGTTTCGTACGATTGTAGGTGATGTACTTTGGTTTCTTTGATATGTAAACTAGCTCGTGCTCCGAGTACTAATACTATATTCGTGTCCTGATTCACCGCTTAACGACTGGTGGTACTTGAAGACTAATTGTGTGACATAGAGACATTTTAAAGAAATAGTTCACCGGGGGACTCTGTAAACGAGCCAGAGTCCTGAAACGTTTTATTATTTAGCTTGCGAATAGACTCTCCGTCCGAGTTTTTTAGTGTCCCTCGAGTGCAGTCGTTTTCTTTGTTTATTTCGCGCACAAAATGGCTGGAATGGCCTTAAATACTTTGTTATTTAAGGAGAGGAAGTGTAGAGTGTACAGTATGGACACAAATCATTAGCATTACTCTTAAAGGACACACGCAAAGAATTGCTACATGGCTGGCGTGATTAACGACATTTAAATGTTGTGGCGGACTCATTTGCGCCAAAGGATCGCGCTCTTGAAGTTTTCTAAGTGAGGTATTCTCAAGCCACAGCTGACAACTAAGAAACCTTTTCACTAAAGGGAAGAACTGATCCGGCCTAACCAGGTCGCTCGCTGGGTCGGATATTTCCTTTTGGAGCTTCCACCCATGCCCCAAAGTAAGAACCATGAATCCACGATGATGGCACAGTTTACCGCAGGACGCGGATGGTGGATGATCGCAGATAAGTGTGTCACGTCCGAAGTTGCTCGCGGCAACTTTGCGTGATACGCTTCACAATATCCCCGCTGTTTGTTGTAAAGTTACGGACTGTACTGGAAAATTCTTATGTGGAGCATAAAGCAAATCGATTCACAAAGATATGGTTTCCGTATAATGTGCCTATTTTACTCCAAATGGAGCAAAAACCAGTGTGGACCGCAAAACTCACAGTTCGAAGGCTCGCATCGAGCCAGCTCGAAGGCCCGCATCGAGCCGGCTCGGTGGAATTAAATACTTATACATATTAAACCTTCGATTTGGAGAAAAATTATCGAGCAATGCTGAATGTGTGGACGAAAGCCCGAGCCGTGGGTTTTACTCTACGTGATTGCTCGATCGAGCAAAACCGTATGTGACTTACTTAGCATAAGAAGGGTTTAAAGACCAATTGTCTGATTCCCTAGAAATCTCAAGATAAAGTTCACTACATTATCTTGACAGTTGGCATGTAGTCTTTAAAAGACCCTTTCACTTGATCTCTAAAAATCTCTATTTTAAAGCCAGTCAACTAGTATTTTTTTTATGAAATAAGGGGGCAAACGAGCAAACGGATCACCTGATGGAAAGCAACTTCCGTCGCCCATGGACACTAGCAGCATCAAAGAGCTGCAGGTGCGTTGCCGGCCTTTTAAGAGGGAATAGGGTAATAGGGGAGGGAAGGGAAGGAAATTGGGCCTCCGGAAAACTCACCCACTCGGCGAAACACAGCTCAAGCGCTGTTTCACGCCGGTTTTCTGTGAGAACGTGGTATTTCTCCGGTCGAGCCGGCCCATTCGTGCCGAAGCATGGCTCTCCCACGTTAGTATTGCGTAACAAGCGGAAATACTATAGGGAACAAATGGGTAAAAGAATAACATCGTATCTATATTACTACTAAGAACTTAGAAGACATAAAAACAAAAGCATAAAAGCATCTCAGTATAGAAATCCATTAAACGTAGAACGATATAAAAGAGCTGATAAAACAAAAGCATCGAGTTGTAAGGTCAATGCACTGTGTTATCGGGCTATAAGTCTATCGTGGGACCCCATCTACCTCCTCCGATCGATCTATAGACCTTATCTACCCATAAACTTGAAGGCTCGAGGACCTTCAAATAAAACTCAATCCTATGATAATAAATTTAGAACATATTTTCCAAAAATGTTGAGCATAAACCAATATTTGTCCAGATAAGATGTATCCGGTTGGAGTATTCGCAAACTTATTCCGATGCAAATTTTATTACAGTTAATCCGGCGTTGAATTCAGTTCTGCTAATGAAGATATAATTAGCGACCTCCCCTAGAGACGCTGACGTAAGACGTAATAGCTGCTCTGTACATTAATTTTATTGCAACTTCTAACGAAGATACTGATAAAAAATGTAGTTTAATTTGCTTAACAGATACGTTAACTACTTTTTAATCTTTTGTGTTAATGGTTTAAAAACTATTGAGACGTAATACGTGGGAGAGCCATGCTTCGGCACGAATGGGCCGGCTCGACCGGATAAATACCACGTTCTCACAGAAAACCGGCGTGAAACAGCGCTTGCGCTGTGTTTCGCCGAGTGAGTGAGTTTACCGGAGGCCCAATCCCCTACCCTATTCCCTTTTCTACCCTTCCCTATTCCCTTCCCTTCCCTACCATCCCCTATTACCCTATTCCCTCTTAAAAGGTCGGCAACGCACTTGCAGCTCTTCTGATGCTGCGAGTGTCCATGGGCGACGGAAGTTGCTTTCCATCAGGTGACCCGTTTGCTCGTTTGCCCCCTTATTTCATTAAAGTGTGGTGCGGATTTGATCGGACCAACGCATGGGACTACGACAAAGTTACTACCAACCGCAATATATCAGTAGTTTGAAAATAATATTCTGGGTGATGACTGAAGCCGTATTGAACGAAACGTCGATACGTTTCGTTCAATACGGCTTCAGTCATCACAATTGTTGAGATCTGATAGAAAATATAACAAAGATTCCAAGTCGCGAATCACTTTAAAAAAATTGCACAAGAATACAATATAATCCGGTTAGTACAATTTTCTAAAGCCCAACTCCCGGCCTGAGCAGATGCGTCGCTCGGTGCGTTCATTTCTCTATCGTTCTAGCGTGCTCCTTATATCCCGGAGATAAAGGTCACGACGGGGGTGGAATAACCCCGAACGGAGCGTGATTCCGGGCTGCAGCTCAGCGCGCAGCCTCCGCCGTATCGAACGGCCGCGCCCACGCCCCACGTGCTCCATTCACCGTTTATCCACGTGTAAAACTCGAACCTAGATGTAATCTATCCGAACGTGCCACGAGTTTTTATTGCAAAAGTTTTAGGATCCAATTAACGATTTCGAAATGATTTGTCTCTACCCTGATATTGGGTTTGATCCATTCGTCGTAAATATTACAACCGACATATCGACATTCGACAGCAAACAGGAAACGTCCTCAACGGTTTTAGGAGTTTTTACCAGATAGGCGATCTTTCACGTTGCACTAGACATGACACCAAAAACAATCTTAAATTAGGTCCGTCCGCGTCAATCGTAAATCCTTAAAAATAGGATCTACAGTCATAATTTTACAAAACACCTGGTTTTAGGCGAAGCTATCACGTTGCACTAGACGGAGTCATGACACAAACAGAAAAAATCCAAAATTAGGTCGAAATTAGATCCACAGGGTCAAAATTTCACAAAAATCTAGTTGTAGGCGAATCTATCACGTCGCACTAGACATGAAACAATCCGAAATTCCGTCAGTCCCAATTTGATGGAATCGCGGACACATTGTAAATGCATTTTGTGCTTTAAAAAATTGTCCACAGCGGAGCCGCATCCAATCAGTGTCCGGTCACTGGTGGCTGGACATAAATCCCGTGCAGCTAATGAATTGCGACGGAGACGACGTGACAGCATCCGCCGTGTCCCAGTGGCGCGCTCTAATAAAGTCGGATGCATGGCTTACAGGACATTTTGTAAGTGGCGACTAATTTCCCTTTAGAACCATAACTAGGTAAGACTAGGATTGTATTAGTAGATCTGCCAGGCGAGTTTAGATAACTGCTTTGATGGTTAACATGAGCAGTTTTTAACCAACTGTTATGGTCATTTAGTAGAGTTTTTAAGAATTTTCAAAACTTCTCAAATATGCAAGTTTAACATTTAATGAGTTTAAAGGATAAGTGTGTCGACCTGCTCAATATGAGGCAAATTTATCGTTAAAAATATCTAGCCGAACATAAAACCCTCATTTTAAAATTGGAAGTTAAAACACTGAACATCAGCGGCTAGCATACCCTTTCCGGCTTTCAAGCGAATCGCCCAAAATTTAGATTTAGCTTTGGGATAAAATCTCGTCCGCCCGAACCGGGTTAATGAAATTTTCCAATAAGGGTATTTTTACAGACATAGAGCAAGATAGATACCGCATGTGTATGTACTTCGCGTGTCATATCGCGTTCCCAAACGACGAGCAATGCTCGTCTTTCGAAAGTCTGTTCTTTAGTCTGCTATCGGAATCGGGCGTCAATCGGAATTATAAAAATGCCTTAGAAATGCCTAAAAATGCCGTATTAAGCTGTAGAAATTGAAATAGAAACGTTGGCCTAGGTAATGGACACGTTTCTTATCATCGGTACGTCACAGCAGGTAGAAAAAAGTGGCACGCTCGTTTTCATACAAATAGAGCGACATGAGGTATCTATCTTGATCTATGTCTGTGGGTATTTTACAGCTGCGTCGTTTAATTTTTTAAATTACATTTCAAAGTGCTTTGTTCGTTCAAAAGCATATAACGCAAAGGTCGTAGCAGAAGGCGCCACTAGCACATACACCAAATATTCCGACCAAAATCCGACATGTTGCACACGTCATATCAGAATCGTCACGTCAATTTTCAAACGTCGAATAAAACTTTTTGTTTATCTGTGCTGATGCTGCCGTCTAACGCGAAAAGTGAAAACGTTGCATTGCAATTTCATATATTATTAACCTACTGCACAGAATATATTATAATAGTACTAGATGACACCCGTAACTCCTTTGCGCCAAAATTATTTATCGCGCGGGAACCGTACATTTTTCCGGGATAAAAAGTATCCTATGTCCTTTGCGGTACTCAAAGTATCTCCTTTGCGAATTTCAGCAAAATCGGTTCAGCGGTTTGGGCGTGAAGAGGTAACAGACAGACAGACAGACACACTTACCCATTTATAATATTAGTATGGATTCCCCTATTGTAACCAGCAAGTAGCAACGCGACAAAGATAATTAAAGACGTGAGTGGAAGAACCAGATAAGTAACTCTTAAAAATTAATCTTTTATTTGCACAAAATATGGAGTATTTAGGGTCGGAAAAATAATTTGAAAAAAAAACTGGATTTTATGTGTACCCTGGTACATTAGCTAGAAGATGAAGTAGATAAGTTACAAGGTTTGTAAAAAATATAATTTATAAGGAAAGAAATGAGTACTTGTCCTTATGTTATAAAATGTTAGTTATGTGTTTCTTGCACTCACTTGCTAGTTGCTAGCAGAGACATATCACACAACTCGGAGACCGCTCAATCCTTGTCACTCGCTTCCTTCTTAAGATCTAGCGATCAATTTAGAAATGGGATTGTTTTATGAGCAAACTATTTCTATCAATTCCAAGACATCTATCATAATCATGGCTCGTCTGTTTATCAGATTGCGCAAGGGGCTTATGTTTTACAAGTACTGTGTAATTTTTTGTTTGTGACGTCATCAGACTTAATATAAATAATTTGAGATTAAACGATATTTTTTCAATTATTATTTTTGCTAGTGACAAAAGATGCATCGCTAATCGCTATCAAGTTTTTTGGGATCGGTAACGTTATTCCCTTTAAAATAATTCAAAGTTGTTTTTTTTTTTAAGAAATAAGGGGGCGAACGAGCAAATGGGTCAAATGATGCTGATCTTCTGATGCTGCGAGTGTGCATGGGCGACGGAAGTTGCTTTCCATCAGGTGACCCGTTTGCTCGTTTGCCCCCTTCTTTCATAAAAAAAAAAATGATGGAAAGCAACTTCCGTCGCCCATGGACACTCGCAGCATCAGAAGAGCTGCTAGTGCGTTGCCGGCCTTTTAAGAGGGAATAGGGTAATAGGGGAGGGTAGGGATGGGAAGGGAAGGGAAAAGGGGAGGATAGGGAAGGGAATTGGGCCTCCGGTAAACTCACTCACTCGGCGAAACACAGCGCAACACGCGCTGTTCACGCCGGTTTTCTGTGAGAACGTGGTATTTCTCCGGTCGAGCCGGCCCATTCGTGCCAAAGCATGGCTCTCCCACGTATAACCTATAATAATTATACTTATTCACTTTAAATGTGGTTGGGTTAAGTCGGAATGTCGGGTCAAGGTGTTCTGCAGATACAATGTATTAGAACCTGCTCATACGGGCATTCGGTCTCAAGCACCTGTCGGATTTAAAGTTTATCTTGGTAAAAAAGGTGATGGTTCGTACTTTAGATCGAATGTACGAAGCTTTAATAGAAAATATTCTCATAAAATAAGAATTAGAAAAATGTTAAAGGTCTGCCAAACAAGTTTTCATAATATACAAGGTGTAACAAAACTAAGTGATAATACTTCAGGGTGTGAATGGGTCCCCTGTATAGAATTCGCTATTCACTTTTGTATAGAAAAATTTATAAATTTTGCGCTTACGCTTGGCCATATTTTAGCGCCCCCATTTTTTCAATTGAAAATGCATCCTGTGATGAAATAAATCACCCCCAAGCCTCTAACACGACGCCCCCATTTTTTCTGGGCACACCTTCAGACCTTCAGGCTTCCTTCAGAGAAAGGCTGCCCTAAAGTATTATCATTTATCACTTAATTTTGTTACACCCTGTGTAAGTTGACCCTAATAATAAACATAGTTTTCCACATTCAACCTGTTTGTGCTACGACGCGATGAGTGATGACTGATGATGCTCTGACTACTGTGCATTCGTGACGAATGACACGCAAATTGCTCATGAACTGACGACTGATGTTTTACAATATTGAACCGTCAACTACGTTTGCTGAATGCAAAATCAATGAACTGTGTACTGTTACACTATGCGCAGGTTAAATAAATATAAAATCTGATAATACTTGTGTTATCTTTAAGCATGAGGGACACCCTGAGGTATGGAAATCCTGTTGTTAGCCTTGGAGGTCGATTCTGCTCAAAAATAAATTCATACTAATATGTATTATGAATTTATTCCCCGACGACGACATCTGTGGCTCAATTGGTTGAGTGTGTGGTAGCTCAAGCCGGGGGTCGCGGGTTCGAATCCCGCCGACGGAACAAAAAGTTTTCAATGTTCCCGGATCTGGATGTGTATTAAATATGTGTATGATATATAATAAAAATCTTAAATATATTATGTATAGTATAAAAGTATTAAATGTATTTCCGTTGTCTGGTCCCCGTAACACAAGTCCTTCAGGTACTTAGCACGGGACCAGACTGACGTGGTGTGAAGCGTCCATAGATATTATTATAAATGCGAAACTGTATCCGTCCGTCTGCCAAACTTCAGGAGCATGTATGTTTTATGTTTGTATTTGCATATCTCCGGAACTACAAGTACGATTTAAGTGATTCTTTTTTTGTTGTACTAGGTATTGTTCAACTTGGGAATATCGCAAGTTTTATCAAGAGCTCTTCTGACTCTAAAAATCAAACATCGTCCTTCTCCCTTCACACTCACGCCCGTCTTTCATATGCCAGGTGAAAAAGGACTGCGCGGAATCATCGCCGAGTTAGCTTTACTTGAATAAAAGACGAACTATAATGATTATGAAAAAAGTGTTTTGAGTAAATTTAGGTTTTATCAATACCTTTTTAGATATTAAAAAATATTTAAGAAAAGACAACAAACTTCGAAGATCCAAGCAAAAATATGTCTAAAACAAGGTTTTTTGTAAAAAAGAAACTATCGAGCATTTTTGCAGTAATCGTGTTTTTGTCTTGAGCATTTATTCTCCATGAACTGAAGTTACTTTTGTCAAAAAATCAGTTTTCTAGACCTTACAGATTTTGAGATCAGGTATAAAGTATGTAGTCAAGTTAGGGTCAGATGCGCTCTTAAAATCAGTTCACTAGTTTTTGAGATAGGGAATTTCAATAAGCTTGATGACTATTTTTTTTTTCTTATTGGTAATTGAAAGACCCTTAAAAATAGAAACATCGCTGAAAGAATGACTCTCATAGCTTAAAAATTCACCAAGATATGACAATTCAAACATCTCATAAAATAGACCTGCCCGAAACGCTCCATACAAAGTGCTACGAAAGACTGACGTCACTCTTTCGTAGTTTGTATGCATCGGGAGAGAACTTTGTTTGATAGGTATATTAAATATTGCGTTTATGAAAGTGGTTTCATAACTAAAGTTGCTTTAAATAGCATAAGTTATCGAATGGTATACAAATATTAAGAAATTTAATTGAAAAAAAATCGACTTGATTATCCAACTTTGAAGGCGCATAACAAAAAAAATACAAATGCTATCGAGCTGAAATTTTGGGAACACTTATTTTTTACCGTGATTTCTTTATTTTATTGACAAAATTCGCTAATCTTTGATCTTATCATCATCCCTAATTCTTAATTTCGTACAATTTTAGAGTCAGTTTTAGCTTTTTTTAAAATAAGTACTATTATTTCTACCCATATATTTGCCTACCTAAATTTCTGTTCTAGTTTTTTCCACGTGCTTTATTGTCCAGCGGGGCCAGCAGGAAATTGTTAATGTCTACTGTCTAGCCAACACAAATAGGTGCGCGACATAATTTGATCATTAAAAAAGAAGGTCATATTATACTTTTATCAGACCAAATAATTATAACATAGTATTTTTAATTTATAATAAGTCCTGATAATTATAACAGGCCATTAAAAATACATAGTTTTTATCATTGTTAATAAAATTATGCTACTTTTTTATTACTCATTAATATTAAAAACTATTAATATAGATTTAAGGCTGACAAAGAATATGGGCCATCGTGTTCTAATTACTTCTGAATCTCCCCAAAGTGGGTCAGAAAGTAAGCACTATTTGCCCGGTACTATAGGGCATATGCACACCCCCAACATTAAGAGGATACACCAAGGGCGAGAGAAATTGAAAATAGGTATTTGAAAATGAATTGCTGTCTCACCAATCTCAAGTCTCGCACCGCAGAGCGCGATAGAGACAACACGACAAAAGTTCTAATAAAAGAACAGAAAATCTTCGATTCGTTGTCCGCTGATTCCTTCTCCGATTTAAGTGTTTTTTTATTAAGAATTAAAGCAAGGCTTGAGCTATGTTCCTATGTTTTATTTTTTTGTATATTTTAGCCAGTTTTGTTTTCTGGGTGTTTGAACACAAAGGAAAATCTGGCCATTTTTTGGGTTTTTGGATGGTCTTATCTTTAAAAAAAAAAAGAAAACATATGGACATGCTAATAATGGCCATAGATATTCAGAAAAAAAATCATAACTCTACCGGCATTATCCAGGGAGGAAACAGGCGACAACGTTTGTATGGAAAAACGGCGGTGTGGACTCCTCCTTAAGACTACATTGCTTTAAAATTTTAGGAATTTTTACGCTATCACCTGAAATAGTTGTCGATTATCAGAACTCGTTAGAAGTTACAGCACTAACGCCAGTAACGTGTCAAACTTCCTAAACTATATATCCAGTCCGCTGCAGTCTAGAATCTAGATGCTCCCGTTCATGGTTATTTTACTTCGAAGACTTAGGATAATGATCCTTATGTCTACGGCATATAGGCTCCAAAGCAGCTAGATAAGCTTACGGAAACAACGAGAAACGGCCAACTTTTACACTCGACTTCCGCTCGAGTTTCACTACAACTCAATGTCTTGAAACTCCGCGGATTAACTTAATAACCATATTCAAGTAACATGTTAAGTTAAATCTCGCGTTTCGTTACAAGTTGGCTAATGCTCCTACATAAATGAGGACTTGGAACAATAGTTGGAGTGCGCCGTGTACGGCTACATAAATGAGAACTTTATGCTGTTGCTACGGTAGCGCACAAACATATAAGTTCGTATTATAACTTAGATTTTGAAAATGGGACAATTAAGTTTCGCAATACTTATTCATAGCATAATTTCTATTTCTAGCCATAGTTTTATGTTTAGATTTTTTTTATATTTAAAAAAGAATTTGATATAAATTATAATTATAAACCTCAAATTACAACAATACCCACATTCACTGATATTTCACAACATTTATTAGTCATAGACCCTAGCAGTTCGCAGGCAGATAACATCAAAAAACACATTATTCACAGTAAAGCACCTACTCCCGCCTACGCACATCAATATAATAGCTTATTGTATAATGTCGGGTAATAAAAACATAACAGTCCACTTCTTGCTCCCATTATGGACGATTAGGAAACCGCACGCAGAGAAATGCCAGATTCATAACGAAGCTCGAAGGCGTTTGACACTGAATTCCAAATAGGCCTCTATTTCCTGCGTTTTATTTGCATAAAAAACACTCATCATTTCCAATCGTCTGTCTCAACTGTTTTGACACATAATATTAGGTTCGCGCTCACTTTGTCGGCGCGTGCCGGGGCGGGTCGGGGCGCAGCGCAGCGCAAAATGCGCTATAGCACACTATTGCCGGGTCGGATCGCATCGCATTGACGGATTTTAACGCTCACTGCGCCGGGGCGGGTCGGCGCGCAATGCATTAACGGATTTTGAGCCGAGGCTTGCCGGGGCGCAGCGAGTCTTGTCGGGCCGTGTCGCATTGACGGAAATCCGCCGAGCAAAAATTCGCGCCGATGCGCCACGGCACAGTGTGCGATACGCCCATCCGCTTTCACACAAATTGTATGGAGGCGGATTTTTGCGATGCGAGCTCAGTGTGCTCACTCCTTAAAAGTGACAGAATTGTTCTACTAACCCTTATATTATGTTTGTTTGTTTTAGATTATTCAACAGATAATCTACTAAATTAGATTCAGTTGTACCTTGTTGTTTCACCAGACCTACAATATAGAGCAAAGTCAACACACACAGCCACTCTGACATTGGCAACTCACTGAGGCCGCCATAATTAAAGAAGAAGAAGAAGTGACATAATAGGATATATGTATTTTAACTGCAATGTTTTCACGCTAGACGGCAGCACAGGCACAGACAGTAAACAAAAAAATTGTTCCACGTATCTACGAATAATAAAAACTATTTATTCGTAGTTCGACATTTAACAACGTTTGAAGTTTGAACTATCAATATGACGTCTGTGCTAGTAGCGCCCTCTGCTCCGATCTTTGTGTAATCTTCCCAGTTCCCTATAAGTAGGGAATGCAAATCTCGCGAGATTGGGGCTCAAGCGAGATCCCGCAAGTTTATGAATACAATACTGCGAGATCTCGCCAATTTCGAGATCTCGCGAGATTAGCAGTTTGGTGGGTTTTTTTTTTTTGCAAATAATCACAATATATTTTGAATAAATTACGAAAAACAAGTAATAAATATTATAAGTTTTATAAGAGTAACATTCATTTTCATGATTTGTTTTTCAATAGAATTTTATGCATTAAACATGGTTTGATGTATCTGTCTATAATTTTTAAGTAGTAAACTTTGACATACGTATCTACCATCTATCAACAACGTTTTATCGTGGAAGCCGGCGTCCACGGTAACGTGACGTCCAGAATTATAAAAGCGCACTATCAAACACAAATATTTTAGCTAGTAATAAAATAGTTCTTTTAAAACTAACAAAACAACGAGAAGTCACAGTGCCAGGCCTAAGCAGGCCAGCTCCTCTTTGTTTTGACTCCGTGATCGCAACTCGTGATGTTTTTATGCTCAAGTACAATCTTGTCAAACTCGCGAGATCTCGCCTTTTTTACGTTCGAGATCAATCTCGCTAAAAAAGGCCGAGATCTCGCGAGAACAAGATTGCATTCCCTACCTATAAGGATAGTTTGTTAAAGTTTTGGCTTTTGAAACATGGTGATAGTTGGCCAACGAAAATCAGAAATTGTTATTTAAAATGTAAATTACAAATGACCTACTAAAGCATAACCCGTACAATTTGCACTTGTCAAGGCTCTACAATTTGATAACAAATATCAACGAAAATCCCAACTATACGGGCACTGTAATTCATACCTACCAATATATAGCTCCCCACACCGGTTTCGGTGACGGTGGCCGGTTTCATTGAAACCAGGCCAGCTACGCAGGAGTAATTTTATAGTGCCCAAGTGTGTGCGCAGTACACAAGAGCACTCTCTATTCCTTTACTCTCATAACCCAGTGGGACGGAAGACCGACACGACCGGCGAGAGATCAGGCGCAGGACCGACTTTTTACATGCCCATCCGACGCATGGATCATCTTACTTGTCAGACAATCAAGTGATCAGCCTGCATTGTCCTAACTAAACTTGGAAATAACATGTTTCCAACGCGGGAATCGAACCCACGACCCCCGCGAGTCAAGAGCCGCGCTCTATACCACTAGACCACGGAGGCGTAATACCTACCAATAACAATATTTTAAATGCGAAAGTGTGTCTGTCTGTCTGTCTGTTATCTCTTTAGGCTCAAACCGCTGAACCGATTTGGCATGGAGTGCCGGGAAAGGACATAGGATAATTTTTATCCAGGAAAAATGTACGGTTCTCGCGCGATAAACGAAATTTGGCGCAACGATAAAAATAATGAAACTACGCGTGGTAGCTTAAATGTTGTTACAAGTACCCCAACACTTGTTAACAATACATTGAATATCTTCATTTTTAACATATCACTTGTATGCGTAATAGCAGAGACTAGATATTTTCCTTAGTCTATGGTAATAGATTATATTCTTGGTTATTTTCAAGGATCTACTTATTTAAGTTTAGGTTGCCGCTTGGGAGTTGAAGCATTCTTCTTTTGATTCAAATTCTAAGTTATAAAAAACAAAATCAAAGGAGTTAGGAGTGGTACTCGTATAAGAGGAAAACAGCTGGTAATAAATTAAACGAGTTAAAATATATGACAGATAAAAAGATTTATTTCACTTCTCTTGAGGCTTAAAAGCGCTATTAATTCTGTAGGTTCACCTTTAATGAGTCAGTGAGAAATTGGTAAAATGTTTTGATAGAGCCTTGCTTGCGAAAACTTCTTAAATTGTTTACTTAGATGGTAACAATAACAATCACTTTTACTAATCGTAAAAGGTGGTACAATGACATTTCCTTATACTATTACCACTCAAATTACTATTGAATTTTTAATACTAATTTTTGGGATCATCTTTGGGGCTTACATACTTACGGCATAATATTTTATGTGGTCTTTTTAAGTTGACCTGCGATGGACAAACACGAATGTTTAAGAAGATAGAGACATAATATTTGCCCATTATATCGGCATCGTTTAATGTATATTATGGACAACTGCAAAATTATGGGTATCCATTATGACCACATCAAGTGCAGCAACTTAATGAAAATGCCAAAATTCTGTCACATGCAAGGTTTGTAAGCCGCATTTGATGCGAGTGTGTTTGTTAAATTATTCATAAAAGAGAATTACTTTTAATTCTAAATTCCTAATTTCAGGACCATAAAAACCCTCTAAAATAATAGTGGCATTAAAGCTGCTAAATAAGACCGAATTGGACCACACCACTCCATTGGGTCATTCCCACCTCGCATTCCTCAAATCGTTTCAATCCTACAACATTCTCATGCGTCTACCAGCCACGGACCAGACAATTACCTAATTTGAAGCCACTTTTAATTTCAACAAGCAAATACTTTTACAACAAACAAATACTTTGCTAGCTTTATTCTTATCATTTTAAGGGCCAACCACACGTACCACAACCACACGACAACAACACCACGTGGCCGGGCGTATTTTTCGTATTGTAATTTGTAAATGAAGGACTTTCGTACGTAACCACATCGCAACCGCTGGCGACAACGCAACCACGTCTGCATTTTGTCGGTACCACAACGCAACTACAAAAAGCTGCAGCGACACCATTCACACGTGACCACTGCTCGACGACATTTTTTCGTTGCGATGTGGTGTGGTTGTGGTACGTGTGGGATGGCCCTAAGACCCGACGAAAACAACCCCTGTGGTTTGTTGTTATAAGAGCGTGTATATGTCAGTCCATGGCATCGTTTCATCCAAACAGGTAGGCCGATTTTAATTTAGTTTCTTTTTTTGAGTCTTCATAGCCGTAAATGATCATCACATCAACTGGTTTACTACTCAAAAATTTCGGATGTCTCTTAAATTACGTAATAAAATTTTGTACAATATATTAATAATAATATTATGTTATCTAAGACTGAAATTATTACATCCAATATTACATTTTTGGGACTAAAGATTTCATAACTGATTCATATAAATATTTAACCACACTGCTATAATTCCTGTCACCAAAAATAGTCACCGATCACGTGTGGGCGAAGCGCCGTTTTCTCAGCGACAACGCGTGCCCACAACCCACGTTTCAACAACTAATAACCAAAAAAAAGAAAAAAACCAAAACCATTAACTAAAGGCACCAGAGGTATTCAAAATACCAGACGTCAGTATAAATAGTTCTCCTCTAATGACCAGAAGCTGTAAATAAATAGATGAAGAATTAGCGATCGCCCGATAGCCGGGGATCATTTATAATTTTGACGTTGAAATGCCGTCTAGATTGAGGCCACACTGCTCAAGTGCGTTGCGGTGCGTTGCATTCTTTGTCGGAACGGAATAAGTGAATAACGTTTGCTAGATACGTTGCGGCGACGCACATCAGCACAATAAAATGGTTTAGCACACATCTTTAGACAAGACTGCTGCTATACGAAACACATTAGATGGCTTGAATGCGCAACAATCATTTTGTATTGCAATACACAGTCTGTCTCAAGTAAGCACTTGCCCATCAGACGGAGGTAACACAGTGAAACACGTCATTCACCATTCACAAAATTTCGCTTTCGACGACAAAACTCTTCTTTGTAGCATACCAAATCATAAAAAACGTCCAAGCGGCGCGCTGCGACGACGCACCGCAAGTCCCAACGGAGCGTGGCCTCGCTCTCAGACCTTATCTATGCGCCGCTAACTGTTCCTCAGATATAATCACTTTGTACCGATTAAACCGGTAAAGTAAAAGATTGGGCGTTAATTAATTATACATTAGGAAATGGTGTTAAGTTATACACAAATCTTTGAGACTTGATTGCATCAAACAGGTTATGGTGACAATGATAGGTTGAATGTGTTGTGAAGGGAATTTTTATCACCCGTAGACAGGTTAACTTCACATCTAAAATTAGTATACTACGTGTATAAAATATGACGTAGGACGTAGGTACCATCAAACGGGGTTACCACATCGTAAACTAAGTTAAGCAACCTATAAACGACAGTTAAAAGATCAATAATAATAATTGATGCCATATAAAAAAATGTACTAATTACTATTCTAGAAAACATTAGTGGCAGAAGTAACAATTCATCACGAAACTCCAGCCCTTTAGTAACAAAAGTTTGAAATTAGAATCACGCCGTGAAGGCAATTTACACTTCACATCAGTAAAATTTCGATATGGTTGTACAAACTACTATCGATGTACGTACAACTCAGATGTGATACATGAATGAATCACCGACACAAAGAGATACAATAATCCAATTCATCAGATCAAGCAAATCCGTTACGAGCGGCCATTGTCGCGAATCAATGTTAAAACGATAAAAAAGCTGCAGTAAACCAGTTACAATCACCGGTTAACACTTAAGAGTATGAAATCATCCAAGCGCTTTTGTAACGAATGGTAACATGGAGTTAAAAGATTAGAGTTGTCTATCTATTGGAACTTGGTATTACTAATATAAGCACTTCTTTTTCAAGATTAAATAATATAGGAGAATTGCCAGATGCTAGACGACATCACAACGCCATAAAAATGTGTTGCTGTACGTCCAGCAACCAGTTGGTCCTTATAATCTGAATGCCTCCTGAAGAGTATAATATGACATGCGGTATCTATCTTGATCTATGTCTGTGCGTGTGGTACATGACTGCGGAACTCTTTTTTTGACGTCCAGTCGGCACTTATCGGCACGTTGACATTAATCCCATAGAAAGATGCTTGTGTAAGTGTACACGTACACATATTTTTCCACATGTATATGTAAATCAATTTCGGTTTCGTTTGACAGCTCGAGATTGTTGCTCTATTCCGCTAGGTATAAGTTGACGTCGATCATGGACAGTCATAGACGACTCCAGAGTAGACAGAATGATAGGGTATGCCGACTTAGAACTGATGTTGAAATTATTAAATTTGACGTATTATGACGAAAATCCTCGCTAGGGTTGTTAACTTGTTACCTACGAGTTTAAAAATATGACATATTCGATGGACGTGTTCCTCTTTGGTCGTATTGTTGTTTGTGTTTTGGCACATGCGATTAAAATTGTCAGAATCCAATTTTGAAATCTTTATTTTAAACATTTAAAAATAAATTATATCAGCCAGCGCGAGGTACATTCCGTTCACAATCCTAGTCAAACCCGACGAATTTGACAGATATTGAAACCTGTCCGTTTCTTTGCAGTCGAACTACTGGTCGTTATGTCTATTGTGACGACTCTCTCTACATGTTCATAATCACCTCTATTTGACTAATCTGGGCCAATGCAGAGAAACCGCATTAAACAAACCTTATTCCATGCTAGTTTTCTAGGAATCAAACTACGCTAACGACGACATTTGATACAAGTGTAGGCGAAGACGGCTCTACAATATGAATTTAGGCCTAACGAGATGAGATCACCTTACATCAATTGTCGCAATTACAACCAATAGTTGAGGTGAGACTAGTCAACAGTGTAACGCGATTCGCCACATTCTTCAAAACATATCCAATAAAACAATGTTACTTGTAAGTAATTTTTTAAGCAACAAAACTTACTTAGCCCATCAATTCCCAAGTTGAGGCAGCCGGCTGCCGCATAGCAATCTATTGTGTCTGCTATACCCACGATGGAGGTGCTACAGGCCAATTTCAATACCCAAGCCCTGACAACCTTAAAGTCACCACCCTGGTGACCACAACTTACTACTTGGAAATATTTTTTTTTGTTGTTCCAGTGGTATCAACAATCGAAATCGAATCCACGACCTCTGGGTTGAGAGCCAAGCCCTAAGCCACGGGACTATGGAGACGCCTTTTGAGTAATCAATTACTATCTCAGTTGGAATGGAAAATAAACAACATTGAAGTCTTCATCACTCCAGTAATAAAACATGTTTACCCCGTATTTGCGCTGTCACAAATGTTTTTACGTAACATTTTCCTCGATATCAATTCTATAGACGTTTAACGGGCTCTTTAGCGTAGTGGATAAGTGGCGACTACTTAGCCGAGAGGTTGGGTCTGGAATACAGCCAAGGGTTGGCATTTGCATGACGAATATTAATGTCTGCGTTGAGATGAGCTTATTTTTTTGTATCGGAAATGTCTGGTCTCGAGAAGCCTCATTCAAATAGACGACCAGCCTTCAAGTAGAAAAGAATTAAATTACTCTAGCTTTATGGCAATATTCGCCAGAAAATAATAAAGAAATTATATCTGTAGGGAATAAATAACATACATCATTGCTTGATTACAGGGTAACTAAGCCCTTGCTTCGAATATGTGTTAGAAAGATAATGCGCCAGAGCTTCCCCCAAACATTTCACTTGCCTATGCTCCACTGCTGCTTCCGAATGTAGTCTACGCCAAGTTTATAGTTACGGTAACTCTCAATTTATTTAAATTCCAAGCTCATATTAATATTTTGAACATGGGAGAGCCATGCTTCGGCACGGATGGGCCGGCTCGACCGGAGAAATACCACGTTCTCACAGAAAACCCGCGTGAAACAGCGCTTGCGCTCTGTTTCGCCGAGTGAGTGAGTTTACCAGAGCCCCAATCCCCTACCCTACTCCCTAACCTATTCCCTTCGCTTCCCATCCCTACCCTCCCATATTACCCTATTAAGGCCGGCAACGCACCTGCAGCTCTTCTGATGCTGCGAGTGTCCATGAGCGACGGAAGTTGCTTTCCATCAGGTGACCCGTTTGCTCGCTTGCTCCCTTATTTAATAAAAAAAATTACCTACAATCTTGTAAATATCCGCTCACCCAAGCAGTTGGGTCACATCTGACCATCTGGAAGAGTCACGGACTATAGTTGAATGCTAATGTGTTATTTGAATCTCGGACGTCGGTATCTGAGCAAGGCGCGTCGATGCATATTCATGAGGCTGTCACCGATGCGCCCATAACCGGATTAGCCGATGACTTCTATGCAGGTATTTGATGACCTATGGAACATGAAGTTTCTTCATTTCCTTTATTAACACCTCCATCGTGATTCGTGGTAGTGTCTGCGATACCCACGATGGAGGATAGTCACAATGATCTATATTAGTACATCCTACGTCGTTTTCGGGATGGTGACTTCCTTCACTTTCATTACACAGCGGGGAAGAAGACAAAAGATCAGGAGCAAGACCGACATTTTACATACCCATTAGACGCATGAATCGTCAATAATATCTTCTGGGGTACTACCTCTTACTACCTCTACTCTTCTCTCTACCTCTATAATGGTGGTTAATATTATTTATTCACTTCCTCAGTAAGAAATAAGAGACTGCTTATTTGCGCAGGTAAACATTTTGTTGAAATGCAACATTTATTTTATTTTTGCTAACTACACGGGCATATTTTCTCACGATAGAATTATCCGACATTTATTCGTACCAACACCAACTGTAGCATTTTATAAATATTAATTTACTGCTGCTGTCTGCTGACGTAGAACCATTAGATATTTGAGGAGCGGATAAAGTTTCTCGAGACTCGAGAACATGGCAACAAATGCATTAAACAAAAATATACTCTATGAATACCAACCATGTATGGTGTAGGAGGGTGTAGGTATATGAAAAATGCGCAACTAAGGTGTTGCGAACATTGCCATTCATTAAATTGGCCATCAATATGTCTAGCCAGTATACCTTCTGCATGTTCTCTTATAAGTTATACCAATAATGTGCTGACCACACAAATCCGAAACTATAATACCACATATTACATACTTCACATGTCCACCCACCACAGCTCCTGCACGGTTCCTATTAGCCAAGCGTAGAATAATAATACACTTCAATCCTTTTACCGACCAAAGCTTCCTTCTATCCGCACGTGTCCGTATTTGGTGGGCAACCAATATGGCAGCCGTGATCAATGCACTCCGCGTCCGGTTTGGATTTAGGTATTGTCTATAACTCTGTTGTCTTCCTGTGTTTATGGTTAACGTATACGGTGGTGGAATTTAACGCTTGAATATTGAACGCTTTGGGGCATTCCGCTTTATGCTCGACTCTCACTGGGGCAGAGTCGAAGCGACACATCACGTTTTTTGCCTACAGCACGTTCATCTCTTTTATTTTGAGAGATACCTATAGCAGAAATTTGAACCTAAATAATAGAGACGAATATGCTTATTGCTTTGGCGAAAGACGTGACGCGTCGCTTCGACTCTGCTCCAGTGTGAGTTGAGCCTCAGTTTTGTGAGTAGATACTGATGCAATGCATTTATAAGCAGCTATCTGATTTAAAATGAAAATGAGGAGATGCGGATAGGTGAACGCATAACATTAGAGAAAAAAATATCTATAACTACATAATATGGTTTAAATAAAAAACTCGAAGGAACATTACTACCAATGGTCCGCTGACTGAATTGTAATTGCAAAAGGTAAAGGATAAACGTGTTAAATTGCCAAAAGTAAGGCTAATTAGGCCGCAGTTAAAGATGTGTAATGTGCATACAGATAATATTTGCGAATCAAATGAAGAAAATAAGACTTATTGAAGACCAAAGTTCAAGAACAAAATGTAAAGAATTTTAATTCGAGGTCAAAATATAAACATTAGCCAACATGTAGCCATTAATCAGCGGTAAAGCATTTAAATTAACATAGCAACAACTATGTAAAAATCCTGAATACGGATATGTCTATAAGTGCATTTTTCCGGGTATTTAACTATCTATTATTCTATACCCAGCCCCAGTTTTAAAAATAGGCCGTTATAGGACGCGGCCTAAGGGTGGCAGCGTCTTAGCTGGGAGGGGCGGCAGCGTCCATAGAGGCCCTATACGTACACGGGCAGCAGAAATAAAGTGGCCTACTCACAAAAAAAATTGGCATGTCTATAGTTCTATACCACACCTCTCCTAATTCAGACTCTACGCTATTAAAACTAAATGAACCATTTGAACTTCGGTCATCGGAGGACCACAAACAATAATTTAAGATAGGAATGTTATCACGAGTGATTTGTAATCGCGACCCACTTTCGGCATAATGGCTGTCCAAACGTTCCGAAGGTTCTGGGACTCATTTTTGCAATGGAACAATGAACTTTCATGACGCTTTCAGCTGAATAACAGGATATAGCATCTTCTCTGTACGCGCTGCAGATTGTAACCGGGCGGGCCGCGATTTTCATACTTTTTACTGATGACCCCTAAGACTTGTAAGTCTTAGGGGTCATCAATAAAGTATGTCACACCAAAGGGAGGGGAGGCGTCGACAAAGTGTGACATGGTGTAACTAGAAGAGGGAGGGGTCCTAAATATTGTGACATCACAATTTAAATTTAATAAATTGAATAGCGGTATTTAAAGTTAAATATGATAAATTATATGAGGTGGTTTTAGTTTTAAGACGTAAAATTGATTTGTGACATCACAGTAGGGTCTCACCAATTGCAATGTGACCTCTGTGACAAAGTCTAAAACTCATGAAAATCGGGTGACGTACTTTATGGATGGTCCCTTGTATGTAAAATACAGCTCGCTCCGCTGCGCCCTGGCACAATGTGCGCGTACCTTTAATGTCCGCGCTTTGGGACTTTCCGCGCTTTGGGACTTTATCTGTGGGCGAAACGGCTTCCTTATGTTCGACACTTGGACTTTGGAGTGGTGTTTCCTGGTTCCTGGTGTGATTATATGTATAGTATCTACAGAATATAGACCCAAAATAGACTAACACACCACACACATAGACTCATAAATGCATCCCAATTTTAATGCACCATCAATGTAGCTTCCTTTCTTCTTCTCTTCTCTTCTTCTTCTTTCAGACTCGTCGACACGTTGCATTTTGCCCGTTCTAACCTACGGTGCACAAACTTGGTCATTGACCGGTTTGCAAAAGTCCCAACTCGGGGTATGCCAAAGAGCGATGGATGGCGATGGAGCGCTGTAGCCAGTATGCTAGGAGTTAAACTCCTCGATAAAATGAGAAACAACATACTGCGCTCAAAAACCGGAATCAAGAACGTGGGAGTAAAGACGGCAAAGTTGAAATGGGATTGGGCGGGACACGTAAGCCGCATGCATCCCGATTCCCGACCGCTGAGCAAAGATCTCAACAGAGTGGGTACCGGAAGATGGACGCCGCCGCCGCGGCCGGCCTAGAAAAAGATGGGGCGATGAGCTGGAAGCATACCAGCCAGGCTAGCCAGCGGTGGCACAGGAGCGAGCACAATGGAATACCTTGGGGGAAGCCTTTGCCCAGCAGTGGGACAGCATAGGCTAGAAATCTAAATCTCAAACTAGCGAAATTGATATTTCATGAGAATACAATTATGTAGTAGGTATAGAAACGGATTTAATAGAACAAAAAACAAAGCCGCATTAATGTTGCATAATAGAACCAGTACAGCCAAAGTATCTGTCTCCAGTACTCTGCTGCCTTGTCCTTTGAAGGGTGTATAATATGTATAACAAGTCGCATTGGTAACTACTAACTACCCACTATACCTAATCAGTACGTTACAGTCGAGTATCTACTCATTTCCTACACTCACAATACAAACAACAGTGGAGTGCTCTGATAATATTTACATGTTGCTGCCTCGCTACTCGCTACGTATTCTGCGTGTGGCGAGCAAATAAATGCAATTACAATGTTGCAATTTGCATACGAGAGCAGCCAACGGTTTACGTACTAATCCTATCAAAGGAAACTAGCTAACCCTTTTTCGCTGAGTAAAAGAGAAAGAATGCGACGACCGACAGAAGTTGTCTGATGCAATTCTTACCGATCGCGATGGCAAAACTGGAATCTCATTAATTCCGCCAAACTAAGAAGAAGCAGAGGAGAGTTTTTTAAAGGCAGTGCTCTGCCAGAGGTAGTTATAGCCACTTAGAACCTAAAAATCTTAATCCTCCTACAAAAAACATATACTAGCTGTCCCGGCAAACGTTGTTTTGCCACGTAAAGTATTTCGCTCGGATTATTTTATTGAAGTGACTAAATAAGTATGTCACCATGGCAACGTCCATCGCTATCCCGTCGCACAAACAATGGTCGCCGTCAGTAATTTTCTATTATTTATTCAACAAATGCACTTATCAATATAAAAAGTACCCAGTAGCCGATTCTCAGACCCACTGAATATTATGCGTATAAAATTTGATTAAAATCAGTAAAGCCGTTTCGGAGGAGTACGCTATTTAACACTGTGACGCGAGAATTTTATATATTAGAAGAGATATATAATATCTCTACCAATTTTTCAGCTCTACGCAAATTCTTGCAAATTCACCACTTTTTCGTGTCTATTTTGACCGAGTTAAAATTATGAATTATTTACGTTTAAAACTACTTCTAGTAGTAATTCTAGTGGTTTGCGTGTTGATAAATTACTCGGTCCCGACTCACGTACACCCCATAGCAATAAAAGTAATGAATTAGGGCACACTGTGCATTTTACACCCTCATCGTGAGTCCCCCAGACGATACGAATTGTAATTTCAAAACTATATTGCTACAACTATGGCTGCCCCTATTTTTACGATGTTCATTTAATTTGTAATTATATTCCTTTTGAAATGATTGGTTATTTTTATTTATTTATTCAGGAACGAATATTCATTTCAATACTTAATGTTTTTTTATATTATGATAAAATATTAGTGTCCCACATACATCGGAAACCAATTAAAGAGGTACCCCGATCGTGGGAATCGCAGACACAATAGATTTTCAACTGTTATGCGGCAGCCAGATGCCGCATAGGAGTTGATGGGTTAATAGTAGATTTGAGGTACATATTTTAAGAACTTCGCTATAACTAACCTAACGATGCTAATCATTTTACAGGGTCACAATATGCGAAGTTACCAAATTCGCTTAAATAGTACCAAGCCTTACGAATAAAGTAGTCTCTATTTTACAAAACGGCCATAGCTGACCCATATTCGACCACCAATAAAAAATTCAAATCATGAAATAGGTTAATGAAATGAACGTTCGTGGTACAGAGTCGTTATCTCCGGACACCGCCCACCGCTGATAACAGATAACGATTCGCGACCGCATCGCTGCACCCACTATATTAACACAGTAGACCGGGCCAGTCTGTCTGTCTGTTACTTCTGTGTATGTAATGTAATAAATAGAGAACTAGATGACGCCCGTAACTCCGTTGCGCCAAAATTCGTTTATCGCGAGGGAACCGCACATTTTTCCGGGATAAAGTGTCCTATGTCCATTCCCGGGACGCAATATATCTCCATAACAAATTTCAGCAAAATCCGTTCAGCGGTTTGGGCGTGAAGAGGTAACATACAGACAGATAGAATTTGTGGTAGCAAAAAAGGACGGTATTCGCAACACATCTCTGTGTTGAGCGGATTTTTTTTTAATGAAATAAGGGGGCAAACGAGCAAACGGGTCACATGATGGAAAGCAACTTCCCTCGCCCATGGACACTGGCAGCATCAGAAGAGCTGCAGGTGCGTTGCCGGCCTTTTAAGACGGAATAGGGTAATTGGGGAGAATAGGGATGGGAAGGGAATAGGGGGGGTAGGGTAAGGAATAGGGTAGGGGATTGGGCCTCCGGTAAACTCACTCACTCGGCGAAACACAGCGCAAGGGCTGTTTCACGCCGGTTTTCTGTGAGCACGTGGTATTTCTCCGGTCGAGCCGGCCCATTCATGCCGAAGCATGGCTCTCCCACGTTTAAACTGGGAGGTTTTTTACTCGCTCCCCAGGCCGAGCAGAGGCCCCAATTGGGGGCTTGCTTCTAGGCCATTCCACTGCGTTTTGTCGCGGGGGCACACTGCACATCGCGACCCTCTCGGGGACTCAGTGCAATGGGCGACGGCATCCCCATACCGTACCCTGAGCACCCCAGGCAGTTGACGGACCTACGTCATGTGGTCGGCTTATGTCAATTCAATGATAGCTGTGATCTGTCGAATGGGTTTGACTTAACGCGACCAAATTACTTTTAGGTCCGCAATCTGCCTAGGAATCAACTTCTCTGATAGTAAATGGTCTAATCCATATTCTCGCGAAAAGGACACATTTTATTTCGGTGGGAAAAACTTTCTCAAAACGTTATTTTTCGATACTAAACAGTGTCTTTACACAAAAATTCAAAATCTTTCATCAAATTTCATTTATTTATGCCACGATACTTCCGTAATATTTCCACAACTTTTAATGATTCTATATCCTACCGGTTGCGGTTGAAATTTCCTTTAAAATGGAAGGGGGATCTTCCATATTCGAGGAAATCTGTACCGCAACGGGCATACCTCGTTTGTTTCCCTAAGGGCCGCGCTACAGTGGAATGGGAGCGGCGAGGTGAGCACTTTCAGTGTCATATGATTTTAAACTTTAGCTTCATTATTGTAATACATTAGTATCGCTTGAGAAGTCTACGGCCGCCCGTGGCCGCTCGTGGCCGCTCCTGGCCGCTCGTGGCCGCAATTTGTCAAGCGATACTATGTATTATTATATATAATTATATATATACGAGCAATTCTTGTATATATCTATATATATATATATATATATATATATATATATATATATATATATATATATATATATATATATATATATATATATATATATATATATATATATATATATAATATATATATATATATATATATATATATATATATATATATATATATATATATATATATATATAATTAGAATCTCTGAATCGGCTCCAACGATTTTCATGAAATTGAGTATATATAGGGAGTTTCGGGGCCGATAAATCGATCTAGCTAGGAATAATTTTCAGAAAATGTATTTTTATTCGTGTTTAATCGATAATCGATAAACTGAAAAATATGACTCTTCCTTCTTATTGGCGAATAATAATACTATTTTGTGAGCAACTAATTGTTTTAACGACCAGCAGATGGCGTTATTAAGTAACACGAAGTCAATGAGTGTTTGCTATACCGAGCAAATCTCGGTCATCCAGGTACTTACAATAATTAAGATAAAGTTTATAAAATCATATGACACTGAAAGTGTTCGCCTCGCCGCTGCCATTCCGGTGTGTCGCGGCCCTAATGGTGTTTTACCGTCTTTATTTTAATCACCTTAATTTGTAACAGCTGCCTTCAACATTTCTAACTAATTACTTGTCAACATCTTTTTAGATGAATGCTTTTTAAATCACTGCTTGAGAAACCTTGGAATTCTTGATACGGAAATATAAAAAGACCAAAAACAGTAATCACCTAAAAGATGTTTATTGCTTAATGCTTAATATAATTCGACCTTCACATAATATGTAAATCGCAACGACTGGCGTAAATAAATAATTTCGTCCGCCGTTCGGACCGTGTGGGGGTGAAAACCAATCAACGCCCCTCGCGTCTCAATCGACTGCAGTGTGAACTGTGGAATGACACTCGACGGAATTCTGGAATGGTCTGAAATTGGTTGAAAAATCTTTCGTTTCAAGCTACGTTCCAAGCAAAAACATTTGAGACGACTGTGGAATTTCTTTAACTGCTTGTGAGAATTGCTTTTTTAGGGTTCCGTACCAAAAGCGTAAAAACGAGACCCTATTTGATAAATTAATAATAATAATAATAATAATTACTAACACTTCGTTGTCTGTCCGTCTGTCTCCAGGCTGTAACTCAAGAACGGCTATAGCTAGACTTCTGAAATTTTCACAGATTATGTATATCTGTTGCCGTTATAACATCAAATACTAAAAATAAAATAAAGTTAATATTTAATCCCATACAAGAAACGTGATTTTTTTGGCATTTTTAACTCGTAATCAATAATGGTAACAGCTAGGCACTTGACATTTTCACAAAATCCTTAATTATGTTAGTACTTTAATAATAATAAAATTAAAATAAAGTAAATATTTAAGGGGGGCTCCCATACAAAAAACACAATTTTTGGTCTACTTTCGCTCTATACCAGTACGGATTACGGAACCCTTCGTGCGCGAGTCCGACTCGCACTTGGCCGATGTTATTAACCTATGTGCATTAAAATTTACCCTTCCATCCATACTAGAAGAATACGATAGAATGTCCGTAACTTTTCAGTACTTTTCACGCTCTAATCGCTAAACCGACAGGGCCCGATCTAAGGGGGGGCGAGCCGGGCATTTGCCCAGAGCGGCAATCTTCCAACCTAGCCATCCACCACTTAAGTTTGAGAATTTTACCAGCTAACCTACGTTAAGTTTGCTAGTGGAAATATTTGAGTATTTTACTTAAATATTCCTCCCATTTCCCCCCAACAAATGTTTCCTGTATATGTAAAGGGCGGCGAAAATGATCTTTTCCTGGAGCGGCTAAATGGCTAGATCGGGTCCTGTAAACCGAAATTAACGAATTTTGGTGTAAAGATACTTTTAGTTCCGGGTTAGAAAATAGATAAGGTTCCCGACATGATAAACAAATTTTGGCGAATCTTAGTTGTCCGCAATGTAGTTCCCATAATTTAACCACTATCGATAATTTTATAACTTTACATCCTTAATTTGGAAACCACCCAAATATATTGTGATAACTCCATTTTAAACTATTTGTTCTAGTAGTTAATTTAGTGATACAATAAATTTAGCTGAATGTATTTGGAGTGTATAATATATGGGCGGATGTGGGCAGAACATGATAAAACTTTTAATGTATCGTGCGGTAAGTCGTTACTTTACATCTCACACATTAAAGACAGGTAAAGAAAGTAAAATAAACAACATAAATAAAATGTATGGTTCGGTCACCGAATACGAATAATTTCGGGCATTAAACTATCGCTAGTTGTCTTGTAACTTGACAAAAAATAAATTTAGCTATGAAGGCATGCAAAAGAGAAGTAGCGATAGGTTAGGTCGTATTTATACATATTCGATGACCTGGCTATAGGAAATAGAATCTAGATTAAATATATTTTAATAGCTGCTGTCGTTAGGCCAAAACTAATTAATATTTTTGGAGTTACAGCCAGAATTAAAGGAAAAATTTCTATTAATAACGTCGACGCTTATAGATCTACAAACAATAAAATGTATTTTTAACCCCCGACAAAAAAGAGGGGTGTTATAAGTTTGATGTGTCTGTCTGTCGGTCTCTCTGTCTGTCTGTCTGTCTGTCTGTCTGTCTGTCTGTCTGTCTGTCTGCGGCATCGTAGCATCCAAACGGGTGGACCGATTTTGATCTAGTTTTTTTTGTTTGAAAGGTGACTTCATTGAGAGTGTTCTTAGCTATAGTACATTATCATCAGCCTGCTCCGTGCTGAAAAATCGCGGTTCATCTGGTTTGTGAAGGGCCGATTAGCAACTTGCAGTCGTTTGGTGGGCTTTATTGCATTCTAGTTCGTGACATTTATGAATATATTTACACATTAATGGAAAGTTGACCTGGTGCTGCAGCATCACCTGGTAATCAATAGCCAATAGGATACCCGACTCCTCACCAACTTAGAGTAACGGTTTCGTGTTTGGGCTCATTTGAATTGCGACAACTAGTAAGACGTAGATAACCAATAAATTTTTGCATGCTGCTGCTGCAGCATCACCTGGATTCTATAGGAGCCGAGCTCCATATGAACCCAAAGTGGAGGTTTCATGTTTGGACTCATATTGACGCGTGACGGCCTCATCCAAAAGGACATTCCTAGATGGTATTCATTGGGATATAATATGATCCTGTTCATCTACATTAGCGGTCCCCCGACACACCGTGACAACAATTATGGATAGTTAATGGAATCAGGCGTTACTTTGCGGAAATCCATAGTTTAAATTTAGTTTGTTATTATTTTTAGCAATATTCCGCGAAAACAATATCCCGATTTACACTTAGGAATTATTTAAACTTAAAGTCAGTAAAATATATTATTTCATTACTTTTTAAAGTTGTTTGGCGGGGGTTTTTTTAAATTTCTTAATTTAATTTTATTTTTCACGTGTATAACGTCGCCAGGGAATTCGGCTCAGCGCGTGAGCTCATTAGCTGTCACCTTCACCTAATTACTGAGGTTTTTACTTTAAGGGCTCTCGCTCACTTGAGACAGACAGTCTTATGCCTTGATTACACCTACAGAGGAGAGTGGCGAGAGTCGAGGCAGTGCTCGGCCAAGCATTCGGTATGTTTATTATAACCCCCACACCGGTTTCGGTGACGGTGGCGGGTTTCATTGAAACCAGGCCAGGTACGCAGAAGTAATTTTAAAGTGCCCAAGTGTGTGCGCAGTATACAAGAGCACTCTCTATTCCTTTACTCTCATAACCCAGTGGGACGGACGACCGACACGACTGGCGAGAGATCAGGCGCGGTACCGACTTTTTACATGCCCATCCGACGCATGGATCATCTTACTTGTCAGACAGTCAGGTGATCAGCCTGCATTGTCCTAACCAAACTTGAAAATAACATGTTTCCAACCCACGACCTCCGAGTCAAGAGCCACTCTCTTAACCACTGGACCACGGAGGCGTTATGTTTATTATGGATATGCCGAGAGAACTCTCTCGCCACTCTACTCGGTAAGTGTAATCGGGCCCTTAAGATGGTACAAAATATTTGTTAGCGTGTGTGCATTTTTTTCGCGTAATAGGCTCACCACTGCAGCTATTGTGTCACCAGGATCAACAGTGGTAACCACGAAAACCGTTTGATATGATCTTACTGGAGCTTACAGGGACAAAATCTGTCTTGCGAGTTGCGGTGCAGTTTTATTATCTAGAAGAAAGGAAGGAGTAGGAGATAAGTGAGTGTATTGCATAATATATCAAAAATCTGTCTAAAGACTGTCGTGTCTAACTCTCGAGTGAGCGCTCTAAGGTTTCCTACGCTCTAGAGTCTAGAGATTTCCAGGGCTTGTAAGTTGTATGAAACACCTGTGTTTATGGCAGATATTCCAAGATATTCTCGAATCGAGATGTAATCAACTTTCGAGTCCCATTGAGAGTTTTAATCAAACTAGATGTCTGGCCAGTCGCCAGACGATGAGGGTCGTTTTTTATATGGCTCATGGTCCCAGATACAATAGGGATGATGACAAGGTCAAAGATTAGCGAATTTTGTTAATAAAATAAAGAAATCACGGTGAAAAATAAGTGTTCCCAAAATTACAGCTCGATAGCATTTTTATTTTTTTTTGTTATGCGCCTTCAAAGTTAGATAATCAAGTCGATTTTTTTTTTCAATTAAATTTCTTAATATTTGTATACAATTCGATAACTTATGCAATTAAAAGCAACTTTTGTTATGAAACCACTTTCATAAACGCAATATTTAATATACCTATCGAACAAAGTTGTCACCCGATGCGTACAAACTACGAAAGAGTGACGTCAGTCTTTCGTAGCACTTTGTATGGAGCGTTTCGGGCAGGTCTATTTTATGAGATGTTTGAATTGTCATATCTTGGTGAATTTTAAAGCTATCAGAGTCATTCTTTCAGCGATGTTTCTATTTTTTAAGGGTCTTTCAATTACCAATAAGAAAAAAAAATAGTCATCTAGCCTATTATTATTACTTTAAGACACAGATAAATAAACGCAAAAAATTAGGATCCACCTAAAACCATAATCATCAATATCGACTTATCACCGTATTGAGACTTTAGAGACATTTAATAATTTCGTTAGATTAGTTGAAAAGTTAGATCTTCACGCCCAAATCCTTGAATTACTGATTTTGCTGAAATTTGGTATGAGTATACTACTATACTTTGAGACCCGGGAAAAAAACATAGGTATTAGGATATAGAGGCCGGAAAAATGTATGTTAGGATACTTTTTAGTTTTTATGCCGGAAAAATGTATGTTAGGATACTTTTTAGTTTTTATGCCGGAAAAATGTATGTTAGGATACTTTTTAGTTTTTATGCCGGAAAAATGTATGTTAGAATACTTTTTAGTTTTTATGCCGGAAAAATGTATGTTAAGATACTTTTTAGTTTTTATGCCGGAAAAATGTATGGCCCCCGCGCGACAAACGAATTTTAGCGCAACAGAATTTCGGGCGTCAACTTTATAAGCTTTGCTTTTGTGTCTCGTGTCGCCATTTGGACTTAACACTTATCGCTAAATAAAGGTTAAAATAATTAGCAGTAAACCCTTGACCGGATCGGAACAACAAATAAACTCACAGCTGGATGTGCCCTGTCCAATAATAGTCGACCCCCCGCGTCTAGAGATTTATGGTCAGAGTAATGTTGAGGGTGGCTCACTTATCTATATCTTTGCCCAATATTGCAGCAAGAAATCAACTTTTTCTGATTAATATTTAATGTATTAGGCGAGTTTCTTACGCCGGCTCTTCTCGCTGGATTAGTTCGCGAGCCGCTGGTAGGTCTAGAAGTGGGACAGTTCTGAAAAAAAAATTTTCAAAATTAGGAAATAAAAGAGTTCATTCTTTTATTTTATTATAATATGAAATAAAATAAAAGAATGAAATATTATGAATGTTATTGTAGTAGTTGAGCTTGATCAACAAGAATATTATATTTATGGCGTACATAGCATACTTTAGTATAATTAAAAATACTTTTTGTATGAAAGAGAAGGCAATAAAGCAGGACATGCATTGAATATTGATACTGTAGAAGTCTAGATTTTAGAGATTTACTTTCTTTTTGTACCTATTTTTTGTAACAACAGTAAACATATAAAATTGCATTTATCATCAAAATATAAGTATTTATTATTGTATGATAAAGTTATGGATACAGTCCAGTGACAGATGTATATATATTATATCAAAGTAAATACATAATATATATAAGATATCATAAGGGTCATGTTTTACCACTTGGGCCTGGAGACATAAAAAAAGATGAAATTAGTCATGTTTGAGAATAATGACAATAATCACATGTCCACACAAAATGTGCTTGCCACATGTGAATGTCTCATCCTAAACAATCAATAAAAAAATAACACAGTCGACCATACTTTCATTCATCAGGAATCAAATTGCATAAAAAAAGACATTTTATACTTGAATAAGTATTGGTAAAATGGTTTTTATAGTAGACTTTCAAGCACTTGTAACTAAATTGCTATGTTAATTTTTTATTTCATAATTATTTTAATTTTATCATCTTGGGTAACTAGTGCCTAAGATGAGTTTACCGTTAAGATGTCCCGTTAAAATCTTTTTATCTTTTCCGATCCATATAAGTTAACCTATCAAGCCCCAAGCGGCAGCCGGCTGCCAGCATAACAACTGAAAATCTATTGTGTCTGTGATACCCACAATGGATGGATTAAGCAACAAATTGACAAAATGCTTGCCAAAACAGATGGTTGGTGTTAATAATAATAATAATATAGCCTTATAACATAACAGGCAGACAAATGTTTTAGTACAGCTACGGCTCATCAGTTTGTCCAGTGTGGTTTATTGTTTGAAGATTAATACATATTTTTATAATAATTGACGTACTATACTAAGTATAACTTGGACATGAACTATATCTAAACTATGGAATGTTTTTAATTCTAAACGGAATCTTATTAGATTAACTTACCTCATATTAAACAAACTGGAAAAACGGGTAGTATTCTAAAGAAATACTTTTACACAAGGCAAATAGTATACTTTTAAGTCCATAGTTCACTACTATTATGTGCAGTAAGTATATAAAAAAGTGATTAATGCCACAAATTATTCACCAATAATTCTCGGAACTCCTCAACTCTGTCAGCCCTAAGTTTTAATTATCTTTATAGCTCAGAGGGCTCAGCCAAGAGTACCTACAGGCTGCACGACACTACGACGTTTATATTTTATTATTACCTATTGTAATATTTAAAAAATCAATTATACGTATCTCTACAAGTGTAAAAACATAAAATGTTACCTCCAAATCTGTGTAATGATACCGCAGTGTTAAAAATCTTTAGCCGGAGGGATTTTTGCCTTCACGAACAACTGAACCAAATTCTACGCAAATAAAACTCACTAGCACAAAAGTTCACTATGAAATTATATAAAAATTACGCAATTAACAATTTCACGAACTTATTGATTCACAGAACGTCCAATAGTCGATTATTTTAATAGAAAAATAAAGCATCTCTTCTAAAAAGCACTAACACACAACACGAGCACAACACGAAAATTCTTTACGAAACTGAAAAATTTTAAACTCCACAAGGACAGAATGGCGCTGGAGTCGTTTAGCGCAGGCGCTTTAGAACATTTTATAAGAGTCATTATAGACGGTCGATCTAAATATCTTGATACTGCTTTGCCTATTTTAGTCTTAAATAAAATCAAATAATGAAATTGGTAATTATTATTATTTTAGTTAATTATTTGTACTAAAAGAAACATAACTCAAACAGTTTTTTGATTAAATATGACCGTCTAATTGCGGCTCTTCACGATGGGCCAGCGTAGTGGGCCATCACGATGGCCCAGCGTGTGGAGGACGTAGTGGCGTAGGATGGTCGATGGCGCCAGTGCTGGCCGTGGAATGGCGGCGGTGTCGGTTTTTCGGTCGCACATCAAAGGATGATGGCCCAGCGATGGCGGTACACCTCTACACGTTAGTGATACGACAGTCGGTGCCTGACCGCGGTCGAGTGAGGACGTCGTAATTCGTATTACAATTTACGAATTTCATTCAAAATGACGAGTACGTGGTCCCATAATGAATGAAACTATATTAATATGATAAAGCCGAAAGTTTGTATGGATGTATGTTACTTTTGTTACTCTTTAACTTAAAACTACTGAACGGATTTGAATGAAACTTTACAATAATTATTATAGCTTTTACATTATATTTATGTACATAACTCCTGACTCTTTAAAGATACAATTTTGGGAGTTTCAGCGTTGTTTTAAGAATGGAAAGCATATTATGCTATTATTACATTCATCATTGTCATCATCATCACTACCATAAACCATTATTTTAATTTTAGTCTCGAAATAATTATTCGTAGAATTCAAGAGAAGGTTCATATTAGAAGGGAGGTGATACGAAGTTCACCGGGTCATCTGGTGAAGTCATAAATTATTAAAAATGTACGTTTTGCATTGCCGCAATGTCTAATGCTTACACGTCCATCTTGAACGACGTTTAGATCACAACTGAAAACGGCCATCATGTAGAGGCGTTGCAACCATTGCATAGCCATCGCATGCGCCATCCATTCGATCGCCCAGCGCTGGCCCATCTTGAAGAGGGGCAATTGCAAATGTTAGTGTTTACCTTAACCTGTGCTTGAAATCTATATATACTTGTAATCTGTGGCTTGAAATGACATTTGACATGTGACAAGTAATTGACAGTTGACACCTGTCATCAAAGTTTCTTTTGCACTTTGCGATTTGTTTTTATTGTTTGGAATTTGGAAATAATTTTTTGGTGTAAAAATGTTGGATAATGTTAAATGCGTTATAATCGTTCTTTCCGGTAAAGGTGGTGTCGGCAAATCTACAGTTAGTACTCAATTGGCATTAACACTGAAGGAGAAAAACTTTAAGGTTATATTTGTTTAAAAATTTTTTTTCAATTATTTAGTGTATCGACGATAAGATAACTAATGCTTATTTCATTTTCAGGTCGGTCTCCTTGACATTGACCTATGCGGGCCTAGTGTTCCATATCTGTTGAATTTAGAAAACCAAAATGTTCACCAAGGACCTGATGGATGGGTCCCAGTTTACATGGACAAAGAGCAGAGATTGGGCGTGATGTCGATAGGATTCCTACTAGACTCACGTAACGATGCTGTAGTGTGGCGAGGACCTAAAAAGACTTCGATGATAAAACAATTTCTAGAAGATGTGTCTTGGCAGGACTTAGATTTTCTTGTTATAGATACACCACCTGGTAATTATTACAGTTGTAACTTGCATATCATAATTGAATGCTTATATCATATCATCATATCTTCATATCTTTTTAATAATAAAGATGATCTTGATAACACAAAATATTATAAATTCAATAACATAAGTTTAATTTATTGTAACTTTCACAATTTTTTATACAGGTACATCAGATGAGCACATAACTGTGATGGAGAACCTCCGTGGAGTCCCCCAGTGCTCTGCCATCCTGGTGACAACTCCGCAGGAAGTGGCTATAGAGGATGTGAGAAAGGAAATAACATTCTGCAGAAAAACTGGCATACCAATCATGGGCATTATAGAAAATATGAGCGGGTATGTTATGCATTTTTTAACTATGCAAAACATTACTTTATTTGATTACTAGATGTTCCGTGTGGCTTCGCCTGCGTTATTTAGGAATTTCACGGAAACTGTACATTTTTCCGCAAAAAATAGCCTATGTCCCTTCACATGGTCTATTCTTCATGTGTGCCAAATAACATAAAAATTGCTCCAGTAGTTATTAAGATAATAAGCAATTTCAAATGATTTGCCCCATTTTTTCCACATCTTCTTCTATTTCTTCGTTCCTATTAGTCTTAGCGTGATAAAATATAGCCTATAGCCTTCCTCGATAAATGGGCTATCTAACACTGAAAGAATTTTTCAAATCGGACCAGTAGTTCCTGAGATTAGCGCATTCAAACAAACAAACAAATTCTTCCGCTTTAAAGATTATAAATGTTTTATGATACAGTGCAGTATGTCACTGTTTTCATTATTTTCATGATTATTTGCTGTTTTAGATATGAATGTCCTAACTGCAGTGAGTGCACAAATATATTCTCAAGTGGTGGCGGCAAAGCATTAGCAGAGTTGTCCAAGCTTCCATATCTTGGCAGTATACCAATTGATCCAAGGGTGGGGAAATTGGCTGGGCACGGCCTGGCTGCGGTGACAGAACTACCAGACTCAACTACAAGTAAAATGTTCAATCAACTTGTAGATCTTTTGCAATCACAGAATGGTTCTTGAGATAACAAATTTTGTATATATTTTGTAAAATTTGGCTATGTATATAAAAATCTATATTTAGAAGTAAGATTTTTTGTAAAAAAAGTTCCTTTTGTATATTAACCCAACAAACCCAGATGCCGCATAGCAATTGATCTATTGTGCATTCTGATCATTGGGCAAAGTAATGTTTATATACCTACCTAAATTAACCAGTCTATATATATATATATATATATATATATATATATATATATATATATATATATATATATATATCCTGTATTTATTTTTTAATATATTTTTTTTATGTATCCTGCAACCTAGATATCTGTTTATTCAAACAATAGTCTAGTGCGATGTGCGATTGTCATCTGGAGTATTGTCTTCAGCAAAGATGTGCATCCAGTGAGCACAATCTCATCTATTCTCTACAGAAGTATCTTGTAGACAGATTTGGTACACTGTTCCTTTTGAGCCGTGTGAAGATTACACTGCCTGATTGGATGCTTGTGTTGTTAATAGCAATGTTTCTCGATATGAAAAAATCTAGAAGATCGGGTATTTTGTGTGGGTCTGTCGGCCAGTATGTAGGCTCACAGGTTGAGAGACAGTCGAGATTTAGGTATCTCACTGTTTGGTAAAGCTGTCTCCCTCTGGTTGTTGTTAGTCTGGAACCCCAGAAGAGGTGTTTTGCGTTCCAGTCTCCTCCAATTATGAACCGATGTCCAAAAGAAGAGAATAAATTTTTATAGTCTTCCTTAGATATGTGATGTTTAGTCTATAGACTGCGCCCAGTGTTATTTCTGAGGTTTTATCACTCACTTGAACGAGAGTAGCCTGGTTTTTATCGGTCGAAAAGTTTTCAAGCGGGTGGTGTTTTATGTTAGATTTTATTAGAACTGCAGTTCCCCCATGAGCGTTTCCTGATGGGTGGTTTGTGGCATACATAGTGTATCCCTTAATGCTGAAGTAGCTTTTATTTGTAAAGCGGGTTTCCGATATCAGTGCCACATCTATATTCTTCATGTGGAGAAACATTTCAAGCTCTAGTCGACGTCCGACTAGTCCATTGGCGTTCCATGTTATTAAGCTAAGGTGTGAATTTATTTCTTCATTTGGCTACTTAAAAGCTGGATAAAGCGGTCCATCATGTTGTCTACCATGTTCATCATCATGGTTTGAATTTTATCCAACATTTGTTCGAGAATGTCACTAAGTTGTTGCATTTGAATCGGTTGGCTTGGATATATTGGGTGCTCCTCCTTGTTTCTTGCTATTTTTGCATATGTTTTGCTCGTTCTGTAGTATGTTTTCGATTCGATTCGTTTCACTTTCTCAGAGTCTAGTTCTTTTTTAATATTACGGGTCGCATCATTATGGGTTTGTTTTAGATGTAATTTTAAAATATGTTATTTATACTGCTTGTACTTCATGCATCCTCTGTAGCTAGCAGGATGGCTCTCTTGGCAGTTTGCACAAGTAGCTTGCGTTTCTCTTGTCTTAGTACATGTACTAGTTGGATGGTCATTTCCACATTTGATACATCTATATGGCCGAAAACATTGATTTTTTGAGTGCCCAAATCTTTTACATTGCAGGATTTCCTTTTTCTTGTGGGGTGGTTCGAAGGATACCTTCATGTTGTTTAGGTACTTAACTTTGAATATATATTTGTTGTTCGGCTTTGGTTCTAGGTCAACAAAGAATAATGGTAAAGGATCTTTAGAGACCCGGTGGCGCACGTTTACAAGTTGTCGAACTACGTGCCCTTGAGCCTTTAGTCCTTCTTTTATTTCAGAAGCGTCTTCAGAACTATGAAGGCCTCTTAGTACGACTCTGTAGGGTCTTTCGCTCTTAAGCATATAGGTATAGTGGGTAACATTATCAGTGATGAACTTTTCTCTTATATGTTTATACATATTCTATGGTCGCTGGCATTATTTTGACAATGTGTCCTGATTTTAAAGTAGTCATGGTAAAGTTTTCTGCCGAGGTTATTTTAAGTAGTAGGCTTTTAAGGTAAGTGATGTCAACGACCCCAGTGACAAATATTGGCTCTGGTTTTGGTGGCTTTTCTGTTTCTTTGTTATTATGAGTGTCATTTTTCTCGTCGCTTAGTATTTCAAACTGATTTTGAGTTGGTATTGTGTATGTGGGAGTCATTTTGGCTGATATGTTTGTCTTTTTGTTCGCGTTTTCTGCTGGTGGAGATTATGTGTTAACTCTTTTTCTCTTGTTTTGGGGTACTCGATCTTGTTGCCAAGTGTTTGTATCTTGGGCATGCTTTTCTTGTGGTGTGGACTCTTTGTTTCCAAGAGAGTTGCTTCTTGGCCTTGTTTTAAACAGGCTGGGGTGAAAGACTTGCTGCATCATCTTCTTGTTTGGGTTTTTCCCTTCCTGTCCTGTTATGTCTCCTGAGCATTCTTCTTCCTGCTGCGTTCGTTTCTCCTCGCGTGTAAGCAAAATTTTGTCCCCCCCAGATACGATGGGACTGCCTGAGTTTCCCTGTGGGCTCTTCTCAGGAAAGGATTCTCCGGCCTCCTCTTGGCCGGTACCTTCCTGGGGTAGTTTGTTTTTAAATCCTGCTATCATGTTTATTTCGGTATACGTATCGGGTATACATCCTAGCCTTTGGTGGTTCAACACCTATTCACAAGGCAGCACATTGGTTTATATTCGGAGTACCTTCTCCTAGACCAACTGCCAGCCAAGGCTCACGAGGTTGGTCTCCCCGGGTCAGAGCTTATATTAGAGTGGCGGCTCCTGCTCGCCACTGTCGCCCACATATCATTGGGTTTGGTGTCGCTTTGTAGACCCCCCCATGTTACCCCGCCATGAGTAACCCCAACACCCCTCTATATGGACCGCTGGATTGTCCGCGGCTGCACAAGGCAGCTAGTCCCCATATCTGGAGACCGTTTCGCTATCCGCAACCTGCGACGCGGGGGGTGGCATAGGGCCATGCCTCTGGGATGTGTTCACCCAGAACCTCCTAAAATTGAATTGATAAAAAAATATATGTATAGAAATATCAGAAACTCGACGATACTGCATAGTAATTAATAACCCTCCTGGCAGTCGGGTAAAAAGAAGTCTCTGGGTATAAGTGAATAAGAGATTTACTATAACACTATTATGGCCACCTCACCACCTGAGGGAATTATTATCTCCAAAGATTTCCTTTAAAAATGAAGTACCAAAAGCAATATGGTTTTACTGAATAACACAACACTAACCACCAAGTTTTGTTAAAAAAATGTTATCATTCCAAGTATAATAAAACAAATTTAACCACGAATATATTTATTTATGACCCTTATTACATCAATGCATATATATTGCATATAAAATAACCCTGATTACGGTTCACAGTTTAAAAGTTAAATTACATCTAAAAGCAGCTAGAAGCCGCATAAAAAATAAATTCATTTTTAACCTTATCAGATGAAAAGGCGTATTAAAGAAGACATTTTCTATTTATTTTTGTATTAATAAAGTATTGAGATCATTAAATTCCAGTTTTATTGTAATAATAAAACTATCTATTTGATAATAGTAAATAGTTTAAGCTAGGGAAAAGAGGGAATATGCATAGAACACAAACATAATATTATGGAAAATGTTACAAAGCCCTGCTAGTACGGTAGCTGATGCAACAATTAGGCAATCCCTACCATGTCTCTATAAAATACCCAACAATTCTAAAATCTGTGGTACTAACATGATTTTTTTACAAACTCAAATATCAATTTCATTTTATGAATTGTGTAATGACATAGATTTTGAATAACTTTAACAATAATAATAACCATAAGGGCCAACGCAACTCACGCGGGCGCACGCTCGCGTGTATATAATGAAAAATAGTATGGGCAGCGCAGGCGCGTGCGCGCGGACGCGAGCGACGGACTGTCACACACTCGATGGACGGGCGGGCACACGGCGCGTGCGCACGCTTTTCGCAATCGACGTTGTTTCCGTTGACGTCTTTTTGCCAAATAATAAATTAGTAAAATATAATCAATGGTAATCTACTTGACACAACTGTACACGCTCGACATAAAAATTATACTAGCAGCGCTAAATGAGATGGGCGCACGCGACGAGTGCCCGCTCGCCTGCGGCGGCCTTCCGACGCGTGCGCCCGCGCCCACATCCGCCCGTGTTTTAGCGTTGGCCCTAAAACATAATATTATTATGAATGCGATGTATACTGTGACATGACGCCATGGCACATAAACTGCATAGAAGTTTTACATTTTTATACTCAAGCCTAGTATCATTGTTTTGTTTATTATTTTTTATGCATATTCCCTGTTAGATCATGCAGCATCATGCAAAACGCTTTCATTATTTACTAGATTGTATATGTATATTTTTTATTAAAAGTATTTATAGAATGTTTCTCTTTGAACTTTGGTCCCTATTTTGGCACTGGTATAAGGTATTAAAATCAGATCTAGTTTGAGGTATTTTATTTACCTGGTGAAATGTATACTATACAGTTATAATTGATCCATATTATAACTCTTGAGCCTATGTAAAAATCGAAATAAAATTTTAACTAAGAATATAATGTAACAATATTTCCTATAAAATTATTAAACTTAGCATTAAAACGTAACTGGCATATTTCATGGCATCATTTATATTATGTATAAGATGGCTCAAGACATCTAAAAGCAGACACCTAATAAATAAATGCACCTTTTTTTAAAGTATAAGATACTAAACATATTCATTAAGAGCGGGCTGTCAGAAATATCAAAGCACGCTGTCCCCGCCTACACACCATTAATACATTCCAGAACCGTACCCCCGGGCATTGTGCTTTGCGCTGCAGCTAATAGTGAACAATATCGCGTAACAACGATTCCCGAATTATAGCACGAAAGTAAAGATAGAAAGTCCCAAAATGTTTTTGATGATTATTTAAAAATTAAATACAATACTAATATTTCCTTTAGCCATTATTTTATAAAGTGTGTGATTGTAGTAGTGCACTTTATTTAATGATAGTAACTCAATAAGTGTAACAGATATTTGTTAAAAAGCCCAGAAAGATTCATAATTTCGAAAAATATAACTATCGAGTCAAAATAAGTGAATCGTGTTTTTCGTTAGGCAAATATCAGATAAATATACAATGATTATATAAATCTCAATTTCATTTAAGTCAATCGTCTTCCGGGATCGTAATACTTATTAGAAAAGACAGCAAAATTTTACAGCCCGCTCTTAAAACACAGACGAAAATGGAGCTTATCATAAGCAGATGACCTACGTTATTTAGTCGGGCTATGTCCAATCAATGTTAATCGAATTCTTGATATAACCCGACCGCACAATGTCGGTCTCAGCCATGGATTTATAAATAGGCCGTGTAGGCCGTGGCCTAGGGGCGGCAGTGTCCTAGACGGGAGGCAGATTTCGAACATGGGGCGACGGAAATAAAGAGACCTACTGATTAATAAAAAATGAAAATATAGGGTGAACATGACTAGTCATTGGACAGAGCACAAAAACTCTATATTTATTAATGTTGCTTTAAAAACTACCTGTTTTTCTTAAAAAAAATCAGGCGTTCTATTACTTTAAAAACATGCAGTTTTTAAAGCGACCTTAAAAAATATTGTGTTTTTATGCTCTGTCCAATGTACTAGTCATTTACCCTATACGGACCGCTATTTACTTATGAATCAATTTCTATGATAGTACCTAACAGTCAACTTAGTGTCGAATTTAGAACACCAAAAGATAGATAGATTGAAATGCAACTATTACATCAATTAAAGCAACACAAATGATACGCAGACAAAAATGCACCTAATGTGGTTTTCATAAGGTGTCATTTAGGAGACCACAGAGGATATGTCGGATTGGTCGAGCCACATAAACTGGCGGATCTCTTCTTCGGAAGAGGGGCAGCAGTGCGGCGCCTTCTCCAAGATACGACGTAGCTCCTGAAATTTAAAACAATAATATTGTTGATAATGTTTTAAAAGTCAAACAGTAAACGAGCAGGTGATGATAATGTCTATGGACGCTTCACACCACGTCAGTCTGGCCTCGTGCTAAGTACCTGAAGGACTTGTGCTACGGATACCAGACAACAGAAATATATTTTATACTTTTATACTATACATATATTTAAGATTTTTATTCTATGATACACATATTTAATACACATCCATGACCCAGGAACTTTGAAAACTTTTTGTTCCTTCGGCGGGATTCGACCCCGCGACCTCCGGCTTGAGCTACCAACAGCCCACCACTGACAGAGGTCGTCAAACCAGTAGTGTCGCGACGACACATCGTCTGCAGTTGTAGCGTGTCACTCGGTTCCTACTTGTACCATAAGCTCTTAGGGTCAATTCAGATTTCAGACCGCAACGCGACGCATTTAAATTTTAGATGTATTTCTAAATTTGTATGAATTTGACAGATTTAAATTGCGTGAGACGGCTTGCAAATCTGTCAAATCCATACAAGAAATGCACCTACGCGTCGCGTTGCGGTCTGAATTGACCCTTACTGGTTAAGTTACTACTATCTTGACTGCTCTTAGGGTGTGACCGCACTGGGCGTCATTACGCTGCAGCAAAGCGACGCGACACGTCACAGCCAAATATTCTTTGTATAAAATCGTATGAGCCAAGCCGCAATACGCGGCAACGGCACTACGCGTCACAAAACTAGTTATATTATGAAAGGTGAAGTGTCGTATCGCTCGTAGAATCGCCTGGTGCGGTCTCGCCTTTACTGTGTGCTTAGACAAATAATTGCAAACTCTAATTTTGATAGATTGGATGCGCCATGAGTCATGACACTTATCGCTAAAAGAGAGACCGCACTAAAGCGACACGACACGACGCCACACTCCACGTTCCATAGAATTGGCGTTTGTAAAATGTCAGCGGCGCCAAATCCACTTTTGACGTAAAACTTTTGCTATAGAAACTGGCGAGTACATTTTGGCTAAGCACATTTTTTTATAGAGTCGCCGATCAGCGGACCTAAAATGGTCACATTTTGCAATTCCTCTCAAATCAATTCAGAACATGAATTGTCAAACTGACGAATATCAAATTCATCGTCATCCCTTTTTTTCTTAGATTGATTTGAAAGGGATGACACTACGATGTTGCCACTTTATAATTTCTTCACTTTCTTGACAGACTATCATACTAGACATATGAATTACAACCACTGACCATTTTGCGATTAAAAAACAAATTAGTCGTATTATGATTCTCCAAAGCGACCATTTTAGCCCCGCAGAATGTATGGAATTGCCATAAGCGTTCGTTAATATGAAGTTGACGTTCGACGACGACGGCGATTATATAAAAGAAGTTGTGACCTCCATGGCGTTCCTGTTCTGGTGCGCGCAGGCGACGTGGTCGACGACGGGCGCGGGGTAGTCCTTGCCGATGATGCAGCCGGCGCGCGTCTGCACGTCCAGCGGCGCCTTCCACGGCTCGTAGCTACGCACAGACAGATAAGTTAGCTTGGAATAGTCACTAGAATTAGGCCCGCACAGACAGACAAGTTAGCTTGGAATAGTCACTAGAATTGGGCCCGCACAGACAGACAAGTTAGCTTGGAATAGTCGCTAGAATTGGGCCCGTACAGACAAGACAATTTAGCTTGTAATAGTCATTGGACCGACAACTGGGTGTTCATAGTCTTTATTTGACACTTTTACCCGACTTGTATGTATGAATGTATGTAATTAAAGCACTTACTATACTACTAAATTTTTTAATAACAATTTATAATGTGGAGATCATGGTGCTATCTCTACGCTTTATGTTTTTGCTTTGCGCTTATACACATTTAAAAAAATTATGTCATAATTTTGACCTTTTAATTTTTGTTTTTTTTTTCGATATTTGCCACTGACACCGGCGTTGTACTTTGCCATATACAAACGTAGGGAATAGGCGGTGGAAAAGTTTTTTGTTCTTACTCTGAGCTTATACACATTTAAAAAGTTTATAAGTCATTATTAGACGTTTCATTTTTTTTAATTCAGTCACTCACATGTATTCATCAGGTATGCCCGTAAGTTCAGGCACATAGCGGCGCACGTACCGCCCGCTCGGTTCCAGCCGCTGGCCGAGCCGCACGGGGCACGCGCACTCGCCGCTGTCCAGCAGCGCCTCGAACGCCGACGACGACACCCACATCCAGTTGCCCGCGCACACCGACCTGGAGAGAGACAGACTGAGGGTCAAAGACAGAGAGATAGTGATAGACACATCCAGTTGCCGGCGCGGCGCTTACAGACCTGCAGTCTTACCCTCGGACTGATTTTCATTTACGAGTCTGATTAGTTCCAAATTGAGTCGCAGCACGATCGTGCGCTAGTATAGTTGTCAGAAGTGGGAAATGCCATTGAGATGGAATTAGTTCTAAATTGAGCCGCAGCACGATCGTGCGCTAGTCCATATATATAAAACTCAAAGGTGACTGACTGACATGTATTATGACGTAGGACACGCTTAACTCTGAGTTAAATTATACTTCGAATTTAAATTCACATCATGTCTTGCACCACCAAGAGTTAGGAGTTAACCTCGTGTTAATTTTTAGGGTTCCGTACCTCAAAAGGAAAAAACGGAACCCTTATAGGATCACTTTGTTGTCCGTCTGTCCGTCCGTCCGTCTGTCAAGACCCTTTTTCTCAGGAACGCGTGGAGGTATGAAGCTGAAATTTATATCAATTACTCAGGTCTACTGTCCCTTGAAGCTGTGAAAAAATCAAACTTCTAAGCCAACGCAATCAAAAGATACAGCCGTTTATGCCGCAAATTTTCGACACTTGCAAGGGAATCAAAACCTACAGGGTGCTTCCCGTGAACTCAGAATCTTGAAATTTGGTACGAAGCAACGTCTTATAGCATAGATAAAGGAAAAATTACGAAAACCATAAATTTTTAGTTACATCACATAATATATATTTTTTTAATAATTTTAAACTTACTACCCATTTCCTCATAAACGCGTAAAGGTATTAAATTGAAATTCATACCAAATACTCAGGTCTATAATACCTTTAAGCTGTAACAAAATCAAACTTCTATGTCAAAGCAATCAAAAGAAACAGCAATTTAAGCTGCATATTTTGAAACTCGCAAGTACTCGCAAGGGAATCAAAACCTAAAGGGTACTTCCAGTCGACCTAGAATCTTGAAATTTGGCATGAAGCAACGTTTTATAGCACACATAAAGGAAAAATTCCGAAAACCTTAAATTTTTAGTTACATTACAAAACATATATTTTTTAATAAATATAAACTTATTACTTTTTTCCTCATGAACGCGTAGAGCTATCAAGTTGAAATTCATATCAAATACTTAGATCTTTGTACGGAACCCTCGGTGCGCGAGTCCGACTCGCACTTGGCCGGTTTTTTTTAATTTTTAACCCACCGATGTCGGAGGGTTAAATCAACTAACTTTGGGTTAGTAATATCAAAACTGAGATTTTTCGGCTATGACTTTTGTAGTTTGTTGTGTTCATTATAGGTACCGGTTTTATTTTGTGTTTAACCATTATAAATGATCAGTGGTTGTTATCTGATGATGATGAAGAAATTATCGTATACATTAGTTCGGACTCGTATTACAGAAGGTTTGTAGAACGGACCGATCGAGAAGAAACTGTTTTATAAAAAAATTAAATAAAATTGAAAATAATTGCAATCAAATCAAATCAAATCATTTAATTCAGGCATCAGAGGCCCATATAACAAATACCTTAAATCTAACATACATATAATTATATAATAAATACCTTAAAACTAACATACATATTTTATATATACTTAAAAACTAACACTGTCACATTTTGCCAGCGACGTGACTCGCTTCGTTCCGGAGTCTCCCCCGGAACCTCCGATAGACTACATCCATCGGCCAGAACTCCGGCGCCTCGAAAGTCGACAGAAGATTCGTCGGTACTCTCACCACAAAGGAGCTAAAGTTAACCTTGTGGCGAGACCGCAGACGCTCGACCCTCGGGCGCAGTGTCGTCTTCTTCTGGATGTAGTCCACGACGTCCTGGACCTCCATGGACCAGTGCAGGCGGGATATGTACAGGGGCGTCGCAGGGACCTCGCTCCGCAGACGCAGCTCAGGTATGTACCATATGTATGGTGCGGTGCCGCGATGGTTGCGGGCGGCGGGCTTCTTCCTCCTCTCCACCAGTATGAAGCCCTCCTCATCGCACCTCCTGCCTTCGTCCTTGCCAAGCCGAGAAGATTCCACCTTGCGGCTCTTCGTAGCAATATACAAATGAGCATAAAAAGTAAGTCCCTACCAAAGTTCAATAATAATAATATCATTGGATTAGTGCGTCTTTAGTGAACTCCTTTATAAATTGGTAGACTAGATAAACATTGGACACAAGTGTTTCTTTCCAATTTTTATCATTTTCCGCTTAATTTATTTGCACAAAATATCACAACACGCACGCACAATGCGACATAGAACCACGTGTCATTTCAAATCTGACATAAGGAGATAGCCTTATTTAAAGTACTGTGGAGCGAGAGAGAGCAGTACACTTAAATTATTCAGCATTCGCTCTATCATATTTGGCTGGGTGTAAAAATAATGAATGAACATGACATAAGCCCGGGTTGACTCTGGGATAAATTCTTCTGGTGCAATATGTAGTTTGAGTTAAAAATTAAAAACGGTAACACTGAGTTAGTAAGCCCCGGATTATTTATTTAACTCAAAGTTTTGGCGCAAGTGGGCCTAAGGGGTTAAAATAGGGGATGAAAGTTTGTATGTAATAATACCTTTTAACGCGAGCGAAGCCGCGGGAAAAAGCTCGTATATAATATTATGTCGGAAGTAGCAACAGCTTTGAGATCGAGCTGATTCGATTCTCGATCCGATTCTGTTTCTGTCGGGAGTAGGGAAGCTGGCATTGACACAGATTGTGATTTAGAGAAAGAGAGAGAGTGATTCTTTTGCTTTTTTTAATATAGCTCTACAATATACGACAACATAGAAAGCGTCCTTTCTACGAAAGACCAAAGAGACAGATTGACATGATCTGTCATTTTGTCCCTAAAATCTGTAAATATTCCTTTTACATTTATGCTGGACTCACAGGTCGGCGTCCAGCAGGTACTTGAGGAAGTGCTGCAGGCCGTGCTCCCAGGACAGCCACAGCGTGCCGCGCGTGAGGAACGACGCCACCGTGTTGCGGAGCACGTGGTGCAGCCAGCCCTCCAGGCGCAGCTGACGCATCGCCGCGTCGATGAACGGGAACCCCGTCCTGCCCTCCTTCCAACTGGAAACGCAAGCCGTAATCGTCATTCAAAGGTTTTTCAAGACTTAAAAATTCTACAAAAGCCAATAAAGAATCAAGTTACATTTTAAAAATATTAACCAATGAACAAAGCTTTTGAATAGATAAACTCCTGTCAAACTCGTCAGAAGCCAGGCAATAATAAGTGATTGCTAATGTGCGTGCATGCACGCCCACTTATGCGTGTGCGCGTACTATAGTTTGTGCGTTTTAAGATGATATGGGTGACAGTTTTCATATTCCTTGCTACGGGTTTTTTTACAAGAAAACAAAAAAATCAAAATGTAATATTTATATTCCATCTACAAAAACAAATGTTTCCTATTATAATTGTAAATGAATAAAAGTGAAAAGTTGCTAAATGCTAACTTATTTATATAAAACTAGCTGTTGCCCGCGACTTCGTCCGCGTGGACTTCAGTTTATAGCGCGCGATGTCAACAAAATTGGTGTCAAAAGCTTTTATAAAAAAACCCTGGTACCCCTTAAATCAATAGAGCTGTGCAGTGTGCACACAATAAGTATTTAATTTTTTTATATTAAACTTTATATTTTATGCCAAATTTTAAAGCTTATTTAGCCCTCCAATTACACAACTTTACCCATAAACTATTTATCATTGATAGATTTAAGGTTACGTCACTGCACAGATAAAGTACTGAGTTATTTAATACCGTAGAATAGATATAACAACCGAAAAAAATCGAAACTTAAATGTAAGATGATACCACGTCTTATAGGAAGACTTTTGAGCAAGCGTCAGCGCGATGTAGAAGACGCACGGCGCCATCTATTATGAATTGTTGGAACTAACTTAATTTGAAAAAATTTACGCATTTTCACCCCCTTACAACCCTTTTTTCCAGTAAAAAAGTAGCCTATGTCCTTTCTCAGGCTTTAGACTATCTGTATACAAAATTTCATTACAATCGGTTCGGTAGTTTTGGCGTTTGGCGTGAAAGCGAGACTGACAGACAGACAGACAGACAGACAGACAGAGATACTTTCGCATTTATAATATTAGTATAGATTATGTGCACACTGCACAGCTGTTTTTGGGTATTTTGATTAATTAAGGGCCGCGCTACACCGGAATGGCAGCGGCGAGGCGAGCACTTTCAGCGCTGCCATTCCGGTGTAGCGCGGCCCTAAGAGGGGTACCACTTACCAGGGTTTTAAAAAGTTTTTAAATTTGACACAAATTTTGTTGACACCGCGCGCTATAAACTAAAGTCCACGCGGACGAAGTCGCGGGCAACAGCTAGTCCATAAAATATGTTTAAGATTTTTGAAATTTTATTTTAATACACATCCAAGACCCAGGAACATTGAAAACTTTTTGTTCCGCCTGCGGGACTCGAACCCAGGACCCCCGGGATGAGCGCTGGCCACGCGCAATGCGAATTCATTTTCATCGATATTTTCATGGAAATAAGATATTTTCCCACATCAAAATGTAGCCTATGTCCTTTCTCAGACTCTAGAATAACTGTATACAAAATTTCATTGCAATCGGTTCAGTAGTTTTGGCGTGAAAGCAAGACAGACAGACAGACAGACAGAGATACTTTCGCATTTATAATATTAGTATAGATAATATAATTAACTGTGAAATAGGAGTATAAAATTATTGTTACGAAAACATTTGAAAAATGTCAGATGCATGAAACGGAACTTACCTATGCCAATAGAGAATTAGAGATTGACACTGTTGAATCGAAATCAAATCGATAAAAAGGACGGCCATTTTAAATCGCCGGCGCCATTCTGAAACGTCAGTACGAAATCGATAATTTCGATTGCAATTCCTTTACGAAGTGATTCGATATTTTTAAAATTATCGATTAATTTTTGTTCGGTAACTTCCCTACTATTGTCAATTATAATGTGTCACGCATATCATCATAAAACGCACAAACTATAGTTTTCGCCTTTTTGTGTAGATATGTACGTGCTTGAGTGCGTAAATGTATACGCAAGTTTGCTTACGTACGTACGAGTACGTATGTGTGTTACTCACCGCTGCAACTCGTCACCCTGCGGCTGTTTCCACGGTATGTCAAGGCAGATAGGATTGCCGGCCATCTGCCCATACTGAGGGTTGTTGATGGCCATCGTGTAGAAGTATTCGCGCCAAATCAGTTGACCTTGAAACAATATTGTTTGTAGATTTTCATTAGAAAAAAAAAAGTTAAAAAAATACATAATACACAATTTTCATTCATTTCAATTTTTATAAGAAATTGTTACAAAGTTAAAATGACACCTGTGATGAAATGCGTAGCGGAGAGTCGTCCTTGATGGACTTGATGGTATAAATCTTGTAGGGCCCAGTAGAATCTGAAAAAGACAAGAAAATATTATCTAAATAGTTTAAAATTTGACACACGGTAACAAGCTATTTGCCTGTTTTTATGACTAACCACTGGCAAAGGTTTCCTCACGTACAGACGTTGTAATATTGTGTATGTTTTCGACCTCTTTATAAACATGTGGATTTTTTTATTAGTAAGAAGATTATACCTGCGCACAGACAGACATCCGAAGCGCAGCGCCGGGCTGAGAGACACCGGCGGGCCGAGCAGATCGGGGTTGCCGTGGGTCGGCAAGTAGGAACCTCTGGAATAAATAATACATTATGTTACAACACACATGCTTGTATGCAAGCGGTTTAAGTGATAATACTTTAGGATGTGTTTGTGTTTCTTGTAGAGAGTTCACTGTGAAAGTAGCTGCAGCGATGAAAGAGAAATTTTTTTGGGGATTTGTATGGGCGAGCGCCCTAATGTCTCGAGTTTCCCCATACAAAAGTGAAAAAAAATTTTGCTCTTTCAGCACTGCTACTTTGACGGGACTCATACACACCATAAAGTATTATCACCACAGATTTTAGAAGTAAGAGATATGTTATAGAGCAAGGCTGGCCAATAAATTTTCCAGGTGGGCAAATTTTCATAGGCTGTGGCAGCGCCGGGCCAAATACCATAATATTATAATATTATAGAAACAAATTATATAAAAAGAGACAAAATAAGCTTTAATTTAATACTTTATTTGTAAAATAGAGTAAGTACCAACATAATAACAACATTATTTCTATTTTTAATGTGAGCTGTGAAGAGGTTTTTGGGATATTAATTTATCGATATTTGGATTTAAGTCTGATGTTGATAGTACAATCAAATCAGAAATGTGTTTTGCAGTGAGAGATGAGCGATATTTATTTTTAATATACGACAGATTGGAAAATGTTTTTTCACACACATAGGTGGAACCAAACCTGCTTAAAATTTGCATAGCAAGGTCGCGAATTGTTGGAAAATTTTCACTGGAAACGCATTTCCAAAAACTTGCAAAACTTTCTGTTAGCTGCTCTGAAGATACATTTTCGTAGAAAAATTGTTTCAGGGCAGTGTGGTTTTGAAGATCTGTCACTTCGAGCTGAATATTTGCTGGATATTCAAGCAGTTCAGTAGACTTGATGGTAAATGGATTTATAAACAGCTGAATATTTCTTTTGTCCAATTCAAAATCCTGGAATCTGTTTTCAAAAGACTCTTTTAAACACTTTATTTTTGATAGGTACTTTGGGATGTCAAGGGCAGGGATCTTTAATCCTTCACTTGTAAGTGTTGGAAAATGGTCGATTTTTTTTCTCTCCAAGTTTGCTGCAAACAAGTCCAGCTTCCCTTTGAAACCATTAATCAAGTTGAACATTGTTGGAAGCGAACAATGTTTTCCTTGCAATTTAAGGTTCAGGACATTCAGGTACTTGAATATGTCAACTAAAAATGCAAGATCGCAGAGCCATTCTGAGTTTTCAAGCAGAGCTCTCTCTGCTGGCAACGCTTGTTTTTCTCCCAGAAATTCCAGAACATGTTCCCTCAAATCATAAAAATGTTACAACATTTCGCCTTTTGATAACCAGCGAACAGCGCAATAAAGATGTAATTCGCCGTGTTCTTTTACTTCTTCTTCAAACAACGTTCTGAATTGTCGGCGGTTAAGTGCTCTGGCACGTATAAAATTATTGCAGCGTACTACTGGGTCAATCACATCCTTGAACGTCATGTCTTTAGCGCACAATGCTTCTTGATGGATAATACAATGATAAGAAAACAATTGTCGACCAATGTGATTTTGCAGCAAAGCTACAGCGCCATTGGTTTTCCCCATCATCGCAGGTGCTCCATCAGTGCAAACTGAATTGCATTTATCCCAGTTTAGGCTCTTACCCTCAACGCAATCTTTTAGTTTCAAGAATATATCCTTTCCTGTGGTCGTATTTTCAAGCTGACAGAGGTCCAATATATATTGAAATATATTGAAATGTCATCAATACAGCGTACAAATACAGCTAACTGCGCCATACCAGTTGAATCGCAGCTTTCGTCCAATGCAAGTGAAAAATATCTGTGTTGCGCGACAGTGAAATATTTTCTGCCATGACTTTAACCTTTTGATCATTGCAGTTCTGCGCAAAAATTGATAAACTCCCTTTGATAATTTCCCCATCAGAAAACGGCTTTTTCTTTTTAGCCAAGAGTAAAGAAATTTCATACGACGTTTTGACCATGGCTTCGAGTTCTTCGTGTCGTTTTACAAAAATATTTTGCTGTGAAAATAGTTCTTTCTTCTTTTTCTTTATAAAATCTGTCCTTAAAGCTGACCCCACTGGATACTCTTTGTTGAATTTCGTATGGTTTTGCTTGAAATGCCGCTCTAAATTATATTTTTTTGCAACAGCTACTGTTGCCGAGCAAATGAGACACACAGGTTTGCGGGCTTTGCTTTCGGTGAAAAGGTATTTTGTTTCCCATTCTTCGTGAAACGTCCGAGAGTTATCCTTTAATCCTGATGAACTCGTGCTAGGTTTGCTGAGAGCCATACTAAAACAATAAATTTACTTTTAAACTACATACTAACGATTTTTTAATGAAACGAAGGTAAGTAAGTCAAATAAAATGATTCCATTTGGACAGGCGCCGCAAGAAAATATCAATAAAACTTGACTACCTACCTACTTAAGATTCGTAGTAAAAATCCTACATTTTTAACACACAACAAACCAAAAGCTGGTAGGTACAAAAACTTTAGATTGGTAGGTATCTAAACCAAAATCACAGCATTTACAATCACTTACCTGCAGAAAAGTTGCAAAGTTTTGATAGTATTCTTTCAAATTTTCAAAACAAATTGTCACCAAATTAATTAGTACTGTAATGATTCAAAGCACGTTCGTTAAACAAGCCGTCTGCTTCTATTCTGCTATTGTTCCGGCCCGCCCCGCGCCGATCTCATTCGCACCCCGCACACATATGGGACCCATGAGCGTGCGGGGTGCGGCCGGCGAAGAATCGACAATATCCAAACGACGCGGATCGGTTGCACTCGGGTACGAGTCACAGAATATTATATTAAAATAATAATATTCTGTGACTCGGGCGGGAATAACTATTTTCGTTTGAACCGACCTATTAAGTGGAAGCAGTTCCATCGCGCGCCGGTTAGCTGGCCGACTGACCAAAGTGCTGGCGGGCAAATTCAAATGCCTTGGCGGGCCACTACGTGGCCCGCGGGCCTGGGATTGGCCAGCCTTGTTATAGAGCGTCTCACATGTCGCCAAATCCTGCCCATATGGGCAAAAATTGTCAGTCGTATGTCAATCACTCCACGGCTTACACGTTTTCACTACGCCGTAAATTGTGAACAAAATGCTGACTTGTGCTATAATTACCTAAAAATTGCAGCGATACTGTGAATTTCAAAAATAGCGGGATCACCTATCACAGCCAACTGTAATTTATACGACTTTTTAATTTAAAAATCAATTATTCTTCACGAAAAATGTTCCGTGAACTATCAAACTAAGGCACTAGTGATGTGGTGTGATGCAGATTTTGGTATCGATATTTTTATCGACATTTTTTATGCGGCTGCGTTATTACTACACTAATATTATAAAGCTGAAGAGTTTGTTTGTTTGAACGCGCTAATCTCAGGAACTACTAGTCCGATTTGAAATTTTGAAGTATCGTTTCAAAGTTAGATAGCTCATAGCCAAGAAACAGAGGAAAATGGGGAAAAAAACGGGGAAAATTATTTGAAAGGGCTTATCTCACGCACCATCCAGCAATTTTTATGTTGTTTGGCATAAATAAAAAGTAGACCACATGAAGGATCATAGGCTATTTTTGTGGGCTAATTTGTCTTTGAAATTCCTAATTTACGGGGGTGAAGCTGCGCGGAAGGTCTAAATTTATTATAAATATGCGGAAGTTTTATTTTATAGTCGAAAGAAGTGGTGCTTTAATGCTTACTCATATAATAACTCACAATAATTAGTGCATCTTTGAAGAATGATTTGTTTCGCAAAATTCAAAGAGAAATGTATGAAAAAAATCGGTCAAGTGCGAGTTGGTCTCGCGCACGAAAGGTTCCTTATCATAATAGAGCAAAATTAGGCAAATATGTTTTTGTACGAATATTTTTTTTAAAAAAGCCTCGTCTAACAGGACTATAGGCCATAGGACGGCCGTCTTTTCGGAGGAGAAAACTGTCAACGGTACACGGTCTAGTGATGTCCGGTCTATCTACGGTGTCGATTAATTATTATTACGACGATATGGATGTATTTTGGTAGGTATTTAAATAATAATATTTAAATAATTATAATATTTAAATTAAGGTATTTAAATAATAATATTTAAATAATACCTACCAAAATACATCCATATCGTCGTAATAATAATTAATCGACACCGTAGATAGACCGGACATCACTAGACCGTGTACCGTTGACACTATGCTGACAATATAGTGTCATTGAAGTCGGCGACAAAGGTTTCCATATAAACGGCGCTACATAACACTTCTCCTTATTTTCCTGTTCCTACCGCTTTTTATTTGTTACATGTTCGTATTTTTAATAAGTTATACATGGCTTTTTACATTAATTATATTACTATTTTTATATACTAAAATTTTACATTATATTCATACACTGTTTTATACATTGCTTTTTTATCCAACTTTTACATTAAGTATTTACATTCGACATTTTCTTCATTCGCGGTTTTTTAATTTATACAATAATTTTTCTTCATTATACTTTACTTTTCCATTTACATCACAACTTTTACATTAACTATTTAACATTTACAATATTTGTAAGTTGTAATATTTTTACACATTGTTTATTTTATACATTTCACAATCTTTAAGGGCTTCATCATTATCATGTGCTGTATGAGACAGATAATAGATATTCACCTGCAGAAGGTCTCGTACTCCGTGGCGAGGCGGTGCTGCATCTGGCGCATGGCGGCCGTCTCTCCGCCCACCCAGCGTATCATGCGGATGTCCTCGCCCTCCAGGTACACGCCTAGGGCATCGGGCTTCGGCGCCTGAATATTTTATAGTAAAGAAAGATTACTTTTAATGAAATACAGCGTAATTACTTAATTCTTAATACTCAATGTGTGATTTCACTAAGATTCGAAAACTTTAGAGCATTAGTCTCTGCGAGCTGGATTGGCTATCGCGTATTGGGCTTCAGTCTAGAAATCCGCGGGCAACGGGATGGGAGCGGCGGTGGCGCTTTCCAATGTATAGATTTATATGGATAAGCCGTCTAGGACGCCGCGCGTCACTGTTTCCGAGAACTAGTCCAAATAAAAATCTATACATTGAAACGCGCCGCTCTCGCGTCGCCGACGCTCCCGCCCCGCTACCCGTTGACTTCGAGACTGAAGCCCAATACGCGATAACCAATCCAGTTTGCCGCCTACAATAACTAATGACCGCGTGGTAAGTTTCTGAATCCAAGTCGAATGTGAATTCTGATTTGTGAACCACCCCGAAGATTACCATCAAGTTAATAAATTAAAAACAATTAATTAATTAGTACCTACCTTCTTGCTTGTAAAATAAAGTTCAATTTTGCGTCTTACCTTCTCAAACACCTGGAACTCCTCGTAGAAGCTGGCCGGCAGCTCCACGAACTTCACGTCCGTGAGGTCCGCGTCCGCCACCGGCCGCGGTGGGTCTCCGATGATGCCGACCGTATGCTGTGGGCGATAGAGTCATTGGCGTAACTACAACATCCGGGGCCCGTGGCAAATATATGGGGCCCTATCAGTAAAAATCGTCACGTTAATAATAAAACAATGTATAAAAAATTTCTGACCAGCGTAGCTAGCACGGGGTTTCCCAGTCGATTCTTCGGAAGAAAGTAATGGCAGTTTCTTTCCCATGTCTACATATCTTATTCCCGAGCATGGCACCACCCATCGACTTGAGTTTCAGTGGACAAAGACAAGAAACTCTTTCCATAGCAACCATCAAAGCAACGGCAATTTTTTTTTTGACATTTAGTGTCTTGGTTCTTTTTTTTTTAATTATAGCACCTCGGCTATAAAACCATGGCCAGTGTCGAGTAAATGGCGGCAAATTCAAAAAATCGACGTGCAGTAACCCTGTCTATAGCCGGAATTATAGTTTTGATCTACGAAATACGAAAAATAAAAACTAAGTAACTTTATTATTCGTAGTTTGTAGATCAAAACTATAATTCCGGCTATAGACAGGGTTGCTATACATCGATTTTTTTTAATTTGCTGCCATTTACTCGACACTAGCCATGGTTTTATAGCCAAGTGCCATCAGGCGCGGTCCGAAGGGGGGGGGGTCACAGGGGACATGACCACCCCCAAAATCTAAGGTAAAATTGAAAAATCTCAAAATCTTGCTAAATAATAAAAGGAAATATCTAGCTATCCCCTAGCCACCACTTCGTCCGACCTTAGACAGCTGCTGTGAACCCAGAAACGTCCGAGGGCGCAGATAAAAAAACCCCCCAAAATTTCAGGCTGCGACCGCGCCTGAGTGCCATAATAAAAATAAAAAAAGAATCAAGAAACTAAATGTCATAAGCGGTTCGTCATGCTTGACTTATAGATTTTCAAAAGCGGAAGATATCGAGATACAAGAGAAACTTTTTCTCCAGTGTTTTTCCGGTAAAACTGTCAAAATTTAGTTTCTTTCGTTTGTCTACGTGCTTGTGCTAGCTATGCTGACGGTCTCTTGGGCCCTTTTGGGTCGGGGGCTAGAGGCATTTTGCCAGCCCTACCAACCTATAGTTGCGCCACTGCAGCATAGAGTAGATTATATTTGATTGACACTACCGATTTACATATTAGCTCTTTTATGTAAAAAAAAAACACCTTAACAGAATGGGTGTTAGTAGCATAACGATTTGCAGATTCTGCGAAGAGGAGGACGAAACACCTATTTACCTTCTCCTCGACTGTCCTGCTCTACTACAGAGCAGGAACAGGCACCTTGGTCGCCACGAATACTCATCCAAATAGGAAGCTCGTGACACCAATTATCCCAACCATATAGTTCAATTTATGAGCACCATTGGGTTGGGGACGGTACTCTAATGGAGTCACAATAGATCCTCAAGAGTCGCAATTACGTCAGGACGCCTTCAGGAATCAGGAATAAAAAAAAAGCTCTAAGCATTCACATGTCGAATAAATATGCAGTAAAGTAAGCGGCAGAGCCTTGTCTTTGGTCATAAAAACTATCGCTTATGGCAAAACTACAATCAGGTAGAACTTTTAGGCTGGGTTTCCGCCGAAGCTGACTGCTGAGCTATGCTGCGTTGCCAACAGCGAAATGTGTTTTTTAAGATCCAATGGATACATTTCACTGAGCTGATCAGGCAAATAAAGCGATTCTATTGGTTCTCAAAACACATTCCTCGCAGCGCTGGAGGCTCAGCATTGGTGGAAACGCAGCCAAAAAGTAAGCGTCCAGTTATCGGCATCGCACGCATTGGACGTATACGAACTCATACAATAGCGTCCAGTAAACCGCACCGCACGCAACGGGTTTTACTTAGTATGAGGCATACTCCGTTGCGTGCGTCCGATGCGTCCTATACCGATAAGTGGACGCTTACCTTTATACATCATCATCGTCACATACTCACCAGGAACATCTCATACGTCAGCGGCGGTATGCCCCCGTTAGCGACGACCACATTGGCGGGGTCCCACAGCGTGTGCGCGACGTGCTCGTACACGTGCACGCCGAGCACGCGGCACGCGCCGCGCACGCGCTCGTCACGTGCCTTCGACGTCGGCTCGCAGTCCTGCTCGAAGCATAAGCGGCGGATGCCTGCAATAAGATAACTCGTGCTAAGATAAAGCATTGCAATTTTCCAGTGCGACGTCGTTACAATGACGTTGAGACGCGCAAAAATACAAGACAGGTATAGGCCTGACAGCGCAGCGCATTATTCACCTTAAGAGCCTGTCCACACGGCGCGTTGCGTCAGCTTTGCGTCGACGCAGCGCTGCCGTTGCGTTGTTTTACATACAAATAACCAACGTGTTCACACATCGCGCTGCGTCGTAACAGTAGCGCGCAACGCACACATGACGGACAGCAGCCCCCGAGACGAAGCGGGAAGGGGTGTTAACGTTAAGACTGCTTCGTAATAACGCTGCGATGACGCGGCGCTCGTGTGGCCGGCTATGCGTCAAACGGCAGCGCTGCGTCGACGCAACGCCCCTGTGGACAGGCTCTTAAGAGGATACCACAGCAGCTAGAGAAATGAAAAAAAAGTACGTGTAATATCTATAGCTGTCTCCCTTACCTCAAGCCTATACCGCAGAACGCGATAGAGACAACTGCAGAAAATCCAGAAAATCAACGTTTCGTTGTCCCCTGATTCCTTCTCCAAAACTTAACCGATTTAAGTACTTTTTTCATTAAATATTAAAAAAAGGCTTGAGCTGTGTTCCTATGTTTTGCTTTTTTTGTATAATCTATCCAAATCTGTTTTCTGGACGTTTGAACACAGTGGAAAATCTGGCCATTTTTTTGGGTTTTTGAACGTTCATATCTTATTTAATAATTAAATTATGAAAAAAAAGAAAACATAGGGACATTGTATTAGTGGCCGTAGATATTCAGGAAAAAAATTATAACTCTACTAGCATTATCCAGGGAGGAAACAGGGGACAACGTTTGTATGGAAAAAATGGCGGTGTGGAATCCTCTTAAGAGCCCCCGCAGACTACAGAATACAGACCTTTAGTCGGCCGATAGTTTGAACAAATCGGGGTTTCAGTACATTATTATAGGTCGATACAAATCGTTTATTGTGAGCACCTTCATAATATTATACATCTTCGTACTGACTGTGTAAGTGTGTACGTGCGCATATTGTGTCTATGAACATGTCACATTATTTATAGCTGCAGCAACTTTTGTTAGAGGTTATAGTTGCATGCGTGCGTACATGCGCTTTAAGTGAGTGTGTGCTTGCGTGTGTGTTTGTCTTTGTACGTCAAGCCATATTAATAATCTCAGACAGGACAAAACATTAGACGCATTATCACCTCTGTATACACAGTGTGAAACTTTTTACTAAGGGACTATAACTAATAGCATATACAAGAAGTGCCAAAACTCACCAAAATGCTCCCACAGCCTCTTGAATATGACTTCCGGTTTGCCTCTCAGCATGAACAGTCGTCCGCCGTGCTTGCGGAACTGGCCGTCCAAGTCGTCCAGAGCCTCCAGCATGTACCGCATGCGGTTGTAACCAGCTACCGTGGAACCTGGTATTGGTAATGTATTAAATGAATACGGAGGTGACCCTAGTTGTAATTAGGTCAATTATTGAATTGAATCAATAAGCCTTGGTGCACAATCCTTCACGTTTCCTGCACGTACGATTTGTTGCAGTACAATCGGCGTATGAATGTTCAGACGTATACTGCAAAAAACGTGCTATACGCCAACGAGATATCTCACTCTCGAGATAATTTAAAATACTACTCGTCTCATAATGTCAAAATCTCGACATTATCTCGACGAATCTCCATTTTTATAGAGTTTCGTCGAGATGTTGTTATTTCGATGATAGATCTACGCGAGAAAAAATGATTGTCATGCTAGGGTCAATAGAGATGAAGAGACAAACCATCAAACATCGAGAAAAAATGTAGAGTGAGATATCTCGTTGGCGTATGCTAGGCGGGCAGGACAATGCCGTATAAACCTACCATCTGTAAAAACCAATTTAGCCCGGGCGCGCACTTGCGGCCAGGCCGCGGCGGCCATCGAAAGTATGGGGTGGCCGCTGGTCGCCGTGCGGCCAGGTGCGCGTCGTCTATGGCGGTTTCATACTAAGGTATCTACTATATATCTCGATGGCCGCCGCGGCTTGGCCGCTAGTCTGCGTCCGGCCTTACTAATAAAGATTAACAAGAACAAGGAACGCTGCTTTAATGTTGCATAAAATAGTAGAAGTAGACTATAACAAACACAGTCTTTATTATAGACCACGCACAAGTTTAAGATCGCTCATCAAAAATGGAAGGGGAAGGCGGAATGTTCGATTTTGTCTCTGTAAGACGACAAAAGAGTCGCGCGCGTACATTAAAAAGCTGAAGATTAGTGACAAGACGGCAGCACGTTATCAAAAGCTTTTTAATCGATCTAGTTATAATATTATGTCCAATTATCCATACTAATATTATAAATGCGAAAGTGTGTCTGTCTGTCCGTTTGTTACCTCTTCACGCTCGAACTACTACTTTGAGTCCCGAGAAAGGACATAGGATAGTTTTTATCCAGGAAAAATGTACGGTTCCCGCGCGATAAACGAATTTTAGCGCAACGGAGTTGCGGGTGTCATCTAGTAATAATATAAATGCGAAAGTGTCTGTAATGTCTGTATGTTACCTCTTCACGCCAAAAACGCTGAGACGATTTTGTTGTTTGGTATGAGGATACTTTGGGTCCCGGGAAAGGACATTGGATACTTTTTATCCCGGAAAAATGTAGAGAATTTTGGCGCAACGGAGGTACGGGCGTTACAAAAAAAAGGCGGCGCCCCTTTTGTTTGCGTGAAGCGCCCCCTTTGTTTGCGTTCAGTACCCCTTTTACTACTACTACTAAGTAGTAAGTAAATGTGACTTCTACGGCATACGAGGCCTAGCAAAGGATTGGCTGAGAAGCTACTTGTCAAATCGTACACAGTATGTCAAAATAAACACAGTTAACAATAAACATGAAACAGTCAATGTTAACTCCGAAAGGAGATGCAGTACAAAAGGTGTTCCTCAAGGGAGCATCCTAGGACCCCTACTGTTCATAATTTATATTAACGACCTGCCCAGAATTACTTCTTATTTATGTTAGACTATTTGCTGATGACATTTCTATTGTAATTAATTGTTTGGACATATTGACATATAATGACGAAATAAATAATGGGTGACGGATGTTGCTTTCCATCAGGTGACCCGTTTGCTCGTTTGCCCCCTTATTTCATTAAAAAAAAAAGTTTAACATTCAAATCAAGTACCTAGTACTTCAAACAATTAAAGATTACAGATAATTCTAAGGGTTGCCTGTATTGTCTGCACCACATGCAAAGTCACTCAAAAGGTTTTTTGATGAGCTCGACATGGCTCTCCTATGGTTTGGGTGCTAAAAATATTATAGACTATAGTAAATGATGAGAAATACCAAGGACCATAAAAATAAACTTATTAAAAAATACGTAGTACCTTAACTATCACGCGCACCTTAAGTCAAGCCATAAACGAATCATTGTATGGGATGGAATAGCTCAATGATTTTATATTAATTATCGTTTTCATGTACAAAAATATGTTCAAATGTTGTCACAGATTACTAGTATATATTTGAATGTTGTTTATTATGATTTTATGAACACTATTTACGCATCCACATCCGCTGACATTATTTTTCTTTTTTCTTCTTCTTTTCCTTTGTCATGTCGTTTGTTCTTTATTTTTATAATTTTGACATATTATTAAGTAAGATGGAAATTATTAGGCATGCATTTATTAATAATTATTATGACAAATTATATTTAAGAATGTATCCAAAATTAACATTTGCACGTCGAGAAAATTGACAAAATATGTGAAGCACTGTTAGAATAGTTAACACCTTATCGTACCATATTTATGCAAATAAAGAATATTATTATTATTATTATTTATCCCCCCCCCCCCCCCCCCCCCTAACGCCGATACTGCCACTCACCATCAGTCTCGCCGTCAAACACGAAGATCGGAAAGAGCGGGCCACTCTTGTCTTCTACCGCACGCAGCAGCGACGGGTTGTCGTGCAGCCGAAGACCGTTGCGGAACCAGAGGATGCTGCCCATGATGCTGGAAAGAGATGGATATATTGTTAGCGAGAGATACACATAGAAAAAGATGCGACTCCAGAATTTTGATGGCTCTCGTTCATTTGGACCACAGATTTGGACGCTGTTAAGCATTTGTGTATCATCCCACAAAAAGGTTCACATTATACATTCACATATTTTGGTGTTCGACAACGTTACGAAAAACCCAAGGTCTGAGCCACAGAGGTCGTCAAATTTAATGAAAGTTAAATTAAGGTTTACCATTTAGGACGTATAAAAAAAAATACTTTTTAGATCTCATTCAAACTAATTTTCGTTGGTAGTTTTAGTAATGTACATCATAATATATTTTTTATGACTTATCATATTTACTTTAGAAGTTAGGGGGGGGGGGGGGACGACGACGACACATTATACCACTTTGGAAGAGCCTCTCTTCCAAACTATTCAGGTTATAAAAAATTATGTTAGAAACTTCAATGTGATTTTTGAAGACCTATTCATTGATCCACACGCATAAGTTAGAGGGATTTTTTTTTTGTTTCAGTTACCCATGGGGACAGAAAGCGTTTTGTTAAAAAATGGGCAATGAGCAGCTAGCGTCTTCGTGTATGCAGTGTGTGTCCCTTAGAATATAGAGTATGCTGTGAAAGTAGCAGCTCTGAAGAGCAAATTATTTTTGTGATATAATATGTATCCAGGGCAAGCGTCCCAGCGCGAACGTCATGCATTTTCCCATATTTTTGTATGGCAAAATTCATGACGCCTGCGCCGAAAAAAGTTAATCTTTCAGCGCTGCTACTTTCACACTGAACTCAATACAGGGGACTCATACTATAAAGTAATATCACTAAGTTAAACGAGCAAATGGGTCACCTGATAGAAAGCAACTTCCGTCGCCCATGGACACTCGCAGCATCAGAAGAGCTGCAGGTGCGTTGCCGGCCTTTTTAGAGGGTTTAGGGTAATAGTGGAGGGTAGGGATGGGAAGGGAATAAGGGAGGGTAGGGAAAGGAATAGGGAAGGGGATTGGGCCTCCGGTAAACTCACTCACTCGGCGAAACACAGCGCAAGCGCTGTGTCACGCCGGTTTTTTGTGAGAACGTGGTATTTCTCCGGTCAAGCCGGCCCATTCGTGCCGAAGCATGGCTTTCCCACGTCTGTTACAGTTTTGTCTTGTATAAACAGTATAATAACAATGTAAGAGATTGATCCGTCACTGGACTTTATCTCCTAGTAGGCAGGCGACAGGCGTTCAGTGATCAGTCGTGATTCGTGAATAGAAGTAAATCATTTTAATTTTTCCCTTAGCAAACAGAAACCTATAAAAGCGTTAGCAATTGTTATAGGTAAAACAGTTTATATGAGACCTTATAACTTCACGCCTACGCCTACAGACTTTCACGCAATCAGTAAACAAGCGCCGTTACTGAACTCTTAATTAGTTTTAACTTTACCATTGTACCTTGGCTAACCTTGGTATTAATTAGAAAAAGTTTCACAACGAGAATCCTGACAAGTTAAATTATGAAAATTTAAAAAAGAAAGCTGCGAATAACTTAATTGTATATTTACGGATAGGTACTGTATATTATTTAGGTATAAGAAACGAAAAGCTTTTTAAAGTCTCTGCAAAAGTAAAGATCTCTTCAGATTCTAAAATGTATAGTTTCTCCAAACATAAAACAGAAATATGACAATAACGATGTTGGATTATTTAAGCATTGTAAAATTTTACCGATTTTTACGAAATTTAAGTATACTGTGTTAAAATAACAATATTTTTTTTAAGGTTTAAAAGTATTAACTGAACACCCTGTAAGAACTCGAGCAGTCACACATAACCGGCTCCTGACGACTCGAGCCTGCAATAGGTACGGCGGCGAGCGAACTACCAGCTATATCGTTCCGCGCCTTATCAATGAGTTACCTAAAGATGTAACAAATAACTTAACTGAGAATAACATCAAATCTAAACTAAAAAATTATTTTCTTCAAACAAACATAAAAGTACCAAATATTTATCTATCTTGTTCCTAATTACTAACGTATAAAATAACTTTATAGTACCAACTGCTAATATAATATTTTGTAGTTTGTTTAATTTATAACCACACCTGTGAATAGGACTGTATCGCAGCATTGCACAAACCTCATTGGTTTTTAATGCTGTTTAAATTTAGTTTAATAATTGTATGTCTAATTTGATAAATAAATAATAATAAATTCGAGGAGGAAGCAGGGCCGGACACAATTTTGGCTTTTCCTGATACTGGTATTCGGTCAAGCCAGATCCGTGCCGAAACATGGCTTTGAATTATACCTGTTGTACCGAAACCCGTTGAAATATACCTGTATCATAGGCTTGTTAACGATTGACAACACCGAATCAGTGGCGGGGCAAGACAGAAATATGATGTGGGCAAGATATATTTTGCGAGGCCCCCTGATGGATTACGTAAGAGGACGGACTTTGTAGAGAGAAAGTATTTTGGATACCTACTCAAACTTTTATTTATAAAAATTTAAATTTACAAAAAATGAGTAACAATACTCGTAAATTCTTTAAAAAAAATCCTTGTGGTCCTCGCGAACCACGAGGGCGTGGGCGGTCGCCCACGTCGCCCACGCTTTACGCCGCCACTGAACCGAATCACGTTCTCCGTAATACGAAGGTTCTCCAATTTTTAAACAGAGCTACCGCTCGGGTTCATATTTATTGTTTACATGTTGTAATTTCCCTGTCTTTGCACATATTGCGAAATAGTGGAAAAGTTAGCTCCTTAAAATTCAGGGGTCCTTATTTGGCTTGTCAATTAATAATGTGTGATACGACATGTTAATGCATTATGCTTAAATCTTAATACATCCTGTCCACGTTGGATTATGACGAAGATACAACTTACAAGCGATTGCGAACCTAAAGAGATAATTACTTACTCGTATTTGTCTATGATTGCTCAAAGTCGACGAAGATTGCGCATCCTATTCATCAAAGCTTAATGTGAAGTAGGTCCTTACTCCTCAATTCCTTATTGTTTAGAAAATAAGCCCCAAAAACATTATGCATTTATGCCCAATTTAATCTGTATGGGAATTATCATTGAAACATGTTAAACTCTCTGATTCGTCGTCAAACGCATCATCTCTGGCCAAGACAAACTAATTTACACCCTAGCTAGTCCTGAAGTCACATATTGTATGAACAGTTGATACATTTATTTATACATCTGAACAATTTGCAAGAGATGTCAGTTGTCAACTTGTCACCAACACGATAATGTTCCTGACACCGAGACGCCTGTTTTTGACAAGGTAAAGCTAACTTTATCCCAAGGCAATAGGATTGGAAATGCTTTTACTGTTCCACTTACGCAACCACCGTTTTGCAAATCAATGAAATGGGTGCAGCTAAAGCAAGGGACCTACAGATTATGTGCATACTGTTACCTGTAGTTTGTGGACTACTTTTCGAGAGCATTTTAAAAATCTAGTAAGAATTTCAGTTGTTCTTTCCCTAAAGGCCCAGCTATACTCAACCTGCGGGCCGCGTGCCGCATTCGACTCGCCCGCGCCGTGATTTTATCAGTGGCCCGCGTGAAGTTAAAGGCCCAGCCTTTCTCAAAGTGGGCGCTGAAGGTCTTAAGCGGGGTGGTGTGGGACCCAGAAAAAAATAGGGGCGTTGTGTAGAGGCTTGGGGGGGTGATTTATTTCATCTGGATGCATTATAATTTATAAATTAAAACAAAGGGGGCGCTAAAACATAACATGTGCTCAAAGTACAGACAGAGTTTGTAGACAAAATAAGTTTGGGAACCCCTGAGTTAAACCATTACGCCCATAGCCATCGGCAAAATAGTGCAGTCCTGAAAAATTTTCCACTTCTAAACGGCAAATTTTCAAAAACATTTTTTTTTAAACCTAAAGAAATTTGGTTGTGGCTCGCAGGCCGCGACACAGAGAAAAAACCGGCCAAGTTCGTGTCGGGCCACGCGCGATATAGGGTTCCGTAGTACCGCTAGGTTTTGATAATTTTTGTATGGTTAATGCATGTACATTTATAGCGTGTTTTACACTACTAACAACATCATCTCAGTTCCGTTCAAAGGAATTTGAACGAAAAGTTCCTTTATACTTCGCCGAATACATTTTTTTTAGTTGATCGACTATTAATTACTCAATTACTTTTGTAGTCCTCTTATTCGTGATAATTTTCCTTTTAAATTCAGCATATTTCCTACTCCCGTGATTTTTTTCACATTTCCAGAAGCAACCGTTTAGCCATTAGCCAGTAACGATTTTTTCCACTTTAAAACTTCATATTTCACAAATGGATCCCTAAATCGGAAAATGATCTTTGAATACTCGTAATATTTGAAAAAAAAAACCTATCCAACGGCACCCCACGACTTACTTCCTAAACTTTAGGAGGTAAGTCGGGAACGAAAAGGCAACAAAAATAGATAACCCTCTCGAGACGCATCTCGAAAAATATCCTTTATTTACGACTAGATATACAACAAACCGAGAGACAAACAGACAGACAGACACACTTTCGCACTTAAAATAATAGGTTAGTGTGGTATTAGTATGGACTACAGTCTAGACTGTAGCATAAAAACCTCAAACTCAACTCAAACTCAAACCACCAAATACAATAGTTTCCACATACCTTTACGTTTGAAGAGAAAAGTGTAGACGTCCTACCGTTTTCAAACTGAAAACTGCTATAGTGATAGTCCAGTGCTTGCAAATCTCTAGATATTAAGCGCCTTGATTAATTGTCCGTCTCGCTCCCTCGCAAGGCGGTTTACGCGTCAGAAAAGGAAAGGGCTCAAGTCAGGGGTGGTAAACTTTTGTTGGGTTGCTTCGTTTTCTTGCACGAAATGTTTTTATGTGACGTAATTATTTATGTAACAATAAAAACAAGAAATTCTTTCGTTTCTTTCTTTCGTTCGAATTATATTAGAAAAAATATAAATCACTTTGCTAGAAAAACGATATATACTTAAGACAGTTATTTTTGTGGCAAAATAGATGGTTAACATGCGATTTACAAATCTTGTGCGACAGAGGTTGCAGTCAAAATAATATTATTATAGTTATAATAATAAACAATTATCCTGTTAATACGTGGGAGAGTCATGCTTCGGCACGAATGGGCCGGCTCGACCGGAGAAATACCACGTTCTCACAGAAAACCGACGTGAAACAGCGCTTGCGCTGTGTTTCGCCGAGTGAGTGAGTTTACCGGAGGCCCAATCCCCTATCCCTTCCCTACCCTCCCCTATTCTCTTCCCTTCCCATCCCCACGCTCCCCTATTACTAATATCAATAGAAAAGCATTGAAAGAACATGGGGCATTTTTGTATCTAAGCCGTACCCAAGCTGTAGCACATCCACACATTATAATATATCAAATGAAAGCAAGCCCTTTCATTTGAAAGGGCTTGCTTTCATTTGATTTTCAAAAAGGTGAAAAAATGTTACTCACTGGCTTGTTTCCAAAACCACTTTATATTCAATGTTTCTGTATTGCAGGAGATGAACGACGTCTGTTAAGATGTAAAGATTCTAATACCGGTCTTTTACCATAATACCAGTCTTTTTATAGAATTGAGCTGAAGAGAGTAAAACTTATAAAGAAAAAACATTTCTGACGTTTCTGACAATAAATGACGGCCAAAATAAATAAATGACCATAAATGACGAATCTGACCGTCTGTCAGATATAACGTGACGGTCAATTTACAACGCTAGAATAAACCCTAATCAGATAATTTTGAAAACTAAACAAGAACACTTTGTTATTGCTCTGACTAGCCAGTAGCCAGCTACAAAATTAGGTATGATCTTTTCGGGTTTCTTGGATTTCGTAAGTTATTTAGTGATCCTTTTACTTATTACTGGTGTTCGATTCGTTAATTATCGCTTTAATTTCTTTATTAACACCTGCAAAATATTTCTAACCTAAAAGTGCAATAGTGGGGAAGTCCGTCTAGCTTGCATAAGGAAAGGCATATGCCGGTCTTGCCTCCAATCAGATATTGTCAACCTTTTCAAACCTACTAGATAGCATTGCCCAAATTATACTGCACAAAAAGAGCGTACTCCTTTTAAAGTCGGCAGCGCACTTGTGACTCCCCTGACTCCCCGACTCCAGGTGTCCAAGGGCGACGGTAGTCCACTTACTATCAGGGGATCCGTTTCGTCTAACCCCTGTATCGTAAACAAAAAAATTGTAAAATTAACTTTTTCACAATGCCATAATTATTCGTTTCAGATTTATACCTGAAGAGATGCCAGATCCACTAGATGTTAATTTTTTTGCAAAAAAAATAATGATTAATAAGTTTCAACCAAAATAAAGTGGCCTGGTTCACTAGTGCCCTCGAAACCTGACCTCCACCATCGAAAATTATGATTTTGGGCTCATAACTTCATAAGTAAATATGTTCTTTTAGTAATGTTACTTTATTTTAAATTACGGATTGACCTATGTCAAATAAATGTTTGATAGCCCTGAACCCAAGCACATTGCTTGCCCCAATTATTTTTTTACTCAATAAAAACTAAATGAGGCTTTAAGATTATAACAGTATAGTTTCTTCAGTTCTTCTTCAATACCTCCTACTTACAGCTGGTTTTTAGTCCTTTTAGTGTACATACGACGGACTTGCCCCAAAGACTAGGAAAGTCAGTCTACAAGATGTTTCTTTGAAATATCAACTATATTTTCTACACAATTAATACGTGGGGACATCTAACGTCTGTTTTAGGTTTATAAAAGATTACTTTGTAATCTACTATGAACACCGTCTTTCTAGAGTACAAAAGAAATAGGGGCAGCTCAAAGACAACTTAAACTAAATTATGCCGGTCTTCGCCAAGTTGACCTTATTATTATTATTATTATAATACTAGCTGTCCCAACTCCCAGCAAACATTGTTTTGCCATATAAAGTATTTCGCACATATTATTTTATTGAAGTGACTAAATAAGTATGGCACCATGGCAACGTCTATGGTTGCATCAGTATCGAGTTGTAATAATTTACTATTATTTATTTAAATGCACTCATCAATATAAAAAGTAGCCATTAGCCGCTTCTCAGACCTACTGAACATGCATATAAAATTTGGTAAAAATCAGTAAAACCGTTTCAGAGGAGTATGGTAACTAACATTGTGACATGAGAATTTTATATATAAGTAAGATAAGAAGAAGTTTTTGCACCAAGGATAATTTTAAAACAATGTTAAATTGTAATTGTAGTCCATCACAATAGGCTACTTGACCTAATTTTTTTCTTCATGCTAATCGCTTCTTAATCATTCATTTCACAAGAAAAACTAATATTTTAATATTTTACACAGTAGAAATCCATAAAAATGTTGAATGAAAAATATGCCCTATAAATGGCGCCGAAAACACTGTCCGCCATAGTGTGACGTCATACGTTTTGTATTGTAGACTCTCTTTACTGAAAATTTTTTATGTGCTAAATGTACGAGTCTAAAAGTGCCCAAAAATTATAAAAGAATTAAATAAGAAATTAGAAATAATTTGTAATGTTGAAAACTTTTAGAGAAAAGTTTTGGCCATTTCATTTCCCGTCTACAATAAATGGAGATAATATATAAATCTGATGTTTTATTTGAATTATTCAAGAAAATATATTTTACAAATCTTTCTAGGCTTATTCTTATTATTTATGTACAAATAAACTTACACATAACGAGCGCGATAAATAAAAGATATTAAATTACGAGTCTGATGACGTCACATCCGAATCGGAAGTACCGCAAAAGTGTTTTCGTCAGTACAAATCCTATTTTCATAAAATCATATTTTCAAATTGACTTTCTTTATCAATAATAAGCTTTTATTTGATGATAAGGGTGAAATACGGTTTCCAAAGCCAAGTTCTACTAGAAATATGCATTTGTTCAATGAAATTGAATATAGGTCAAGTAGCCTATTCACGCCATGGACTTTTTTTTCTTTGTATATCAAATAGGTTAAAGGTAACATAAAGAGAGGATACCATCACACTTTTTACCTTCTCAGCTATGGCTCAACATAATTTTGCTTGCTTACTTACTTACAACCAGTTACAAATTTAAATCAATACATAAAATATACTTATAAATATTTAAATAAAAAATAAATTTAAATTTTGTTAGTTTTGCTAAAACTTGAGAAGAGCTGAATCAGTTTAGCCAATTTATATTCGTGGAAGTCCAGAGAAGGTGGTGTGATACAGCAAGAAAACAAAAATAGGGTCATCAAGTAACTTTTTAAATTTTAGAAGAATAAAAAGCATATTATTATCCTTTGGATAATACATAATTGAAATAACATTCTGTCTTATAACATGTAACAATTTCTAAAAACTCGACATGAAAACATCTACTACTTCCAACTTTAATTTCAATGAGCTCCAATTACTGGAAATAAAATATTAGACAATAAGAGTTTTTCGTACCTTGGCGTCGTATGTTTTCTTCAATATAGCTCCACAAACATGTATTCTATGTATGTAAATTGTGGTCGGTGATGTAAATTGTTATTTCAATGGCACTGCTTTTATGACTTATGTAGGTAAATTGTGTAATGTGTATTACAGAATTTTATTGATAACTGTTACGATCACAGTATTAATTACGATTCTTCCACTTATTTTTCTAATTCCTAAATAAGTAAAAGATATTACAAAAGCATATCTTCTTCTTCTTCTTTTATATTAATGGCTCCTTTGTGAGTTGCCAGTATCAGAGTGTTTTGGCAAAGACTTTACTTTATGAGATGGCTTTATGAAGAAACAAGGTTACGGTATGATGAGACGCGTACGGTGACTGTTGAAAAATCTAGAGTTAGTCCTGTACACCTTACAATTTAATACTGTTAGTATAAATGTATGAACATAAAGTTTCAACTAAGGGAGTATTTACAGAGGACAGAACTGAAGTAAAATTGATAGGGCGAGGAATAGTAGGGGGAAGGAAATCGTATAAGGAAGGTTGGTATCTTGGGCAAGAGAAAAAAATATGGTCTAGAGTGCCCTCGTCTAGGCCGCATTCACATAAGGAGCTATCTCGGACCCTAATCTTTGCTAAGAAAACAGGCGTACAGCAGTGTCCTAGCCTCATGCGACAAATTGTTGAACACACTGTTTTGCTTGCCTTTTTGAATTTAAAAAACCATGGCTTTACTGGAATAAAATTTTGAATATTAAAATAGTGTTTTCCTTTACTTTCACTAGTTCTGACCCATATATTGTGCCAGCTATTGTACATGTGGGTTTTGGCCAGCGGAACTAAATCCTGGCAATAGACTGTAAATTGACTTGACACTCCTGTACTTATAGCGTCTTTAGCATAAGAATCTACAGCCTCATTACCAGTAATTCCGCTGTGCCCCGGTATCCAAGCTAGAATTACTTGTAAGTCTTGTGTGTGACACCTGAAGAGAAGCTGTCTTATTTTCAAGACCAATGGAAATTTGCATCTGTAGCGAAACTGATTGGTGATTATGGCTTCCAAGGCACTTTTGGAATCCGAAAGTATAATGGATTTGTTGAGGTGATGGGATTCAACAAACGAGAGTGCCTCCAAAATTGCCAGGGTTTCCCCTGTAAACACTGAGGAGTTTGGAGGTAATTTGAAATTTAAAATCACATTAACTTTCGGTATCCAAACAGCCACACCAACACAGTCACTCTCCGAAAGCTTTGAAGCGTCCGTGAAAATAAGCAGCCAATCCTCAAAGTGCTGGTGAATAATGTGGTTAAATTGAGTGTTAGCCATGGTAGAACCCTTATCTATAGAAAAATTTAGAAGCACTTTTGGATAGAAGGTAAGTGCATTATAGGGAGTGGAGTAAAGGGGATTGAGCCTGCACTGAAAGATAGGGCAAGGAAGACGGGTAATAGTAAGGTAGCTAATCAAAAGGCAGGGAAGGTCCTTATGCCGCCAGTAGCTTGAGGAGCCAACTAGCTGCGAAAGGGTATGGAGTTTATCAAGAAGTGGATGGGATGAATTTTGAAATAATTTAAACAGGAATCTGTCAGAGAGGTATTGCCTTCTGATGATAAGTGGGGGATCCCCACATTCAACCTGAAGAGCATTAATTGGTGTGGACTTCATGGCCCCGACAACAATTCTTAAGGACTTGGATTGAATCTTGTCCAGAACCTTAAGAGGAAGTTTATTGCATGGTTCAAGAAGGAAAGAGCCGTAATCTAAATGGCTGCGGACAATAGCATTGTACAACAGCTTCTGCGTGAAAGGATGTGATCCCCACCAGACACCAGAGAGTGAGCGTAGAATATTAATATTTTTTTCACATTTTTCAACTACATGATTTATGTGGTGTACACCAGAGAGTCTAGAATCAAAATACACGCCCAAAAATTTTGTCGCCTCCCTTACCGGGAACTCCTGATGATTGGAGAAGATGTTGATATTTGGAATTATTTTAGACCTACTAAACACTACAACCGAACTTTTAGAAACAGAAATGGACAGACCATGTCTGTCCATCCAATCATTAAGATATTGAATGGCAGTGTTCAGGCGGGTGGAGCATTCTGCAATATCTTTCGAGGCAACGTAAATGGTTATATCATCTGCATACTGAAGTATCTCGCAAAAACTAATGACGGATAAATCCAAATCGAAGGTATAAATACCCCAGAGGACGGGACTGAGGACATTACCCTGGGGAAGACCTATATAAACAATTCTGGGAGGGAGGGAGGAATTTGGACAAGTGATGGTAATAGTACGGGAGGAAAGGGAATTGCAGATATAATTCGTCATCCTCTCTGAGATACTCAGCTGTCGCATTTTTTGCCTGAGTACTGGAAGACTGACGTTATCGTATGCAGATGATACATCCAGGAACACCGCCGTCACATGTTCCATTTTCGAAAAGGCTATGCGTATATCGGTTACTAAGATTCCTACGCCGTCTGTTGTGCAATAGCCTTTACGAAAACCAAACTGTGTTTTGGATAACAGACCTCGGCTCTCTAAAAACCATTCCAGTCGATTTTTGATCAGATGTTCCAAAATTTTCCCTAGAGTGACCGAAAGTGCAATGGGTCTATAACTAGACGGGTCATCAACTGGTTTTCCCGGTTTAAGAATCGGCAAAATAATTTGGGAGCGCCACTCATCCGGGGGAACCTCCGACTGGTAGATCTCATTAAGGATATTCAGACAAAGCTGTTGAGTGACTGAACCGCTATTGACAAAAAAGGAATAAGGAATTCCATCTGCCCCAGGAGCGGAATCCTTCAATGAACTCAAAACCAGGCGGAATTCCTCCAGAGAGAAAGGTAAGTCTAACCAGTTTGAAGATGATCCTTGAGAAGTACTAACGCAAAGTTCGCCAAGTGATGGAGCCGTCAAAGGAGCCAATCTCCGCGAAAATGCTTCAATCCATTCAGAAGGATCATTGGACTGACGGTTATTGTTTGCCGAAAGGGATCCGCGAAATTTCCTAATGTTATTCCAAATGAGTGAGGGTTTAGATATCGGAGAGAGACTTAAGCAAAATTGTCTCCAGCCGTCTTTCTTTTTATCTGAAAATAATTTAGAAACCTCAGCCGAAATTTTTTTATAATTTAGAAAATTTGCCATGGTCATTGACCTAGCATAAAGTTTTTCAGCATCCTTACGACGCTTACAAGCTGAAGTACATTCGCTGTCCCACCATGGAGGAGACGATCTACGGTCTCCAGTTTGTTTTTGAGGAATTGACCTCTCTGCAGCTCTAAGGAGGACATTTTTTAAACTTTCAAGTTGAATGTGGGGATCATTTGTGTCTAAAGAGAGCCGACTAGTTTCGGAATCAGTGATAATTGCGAATTCAGACCAATTCGCTTTGTCGAGCTTAAATTTTTGGCGGGGGGGATTAAGGGTAATTGTCTGTCTCGTCGAGTAAGTAATTGTTACTAGGATAGGGAAATGATCGCTACCATAAGAACTGGGGAGGACAGACCATGAACACAAAGAAGCAATAGTCGGTGAGCACAACGACAGATCCACCACTGCCCTAGGATTCTGTAGAGGTGAAACCCTACGGGTGGGAGATCCATCATTAAGCACAACCAGATTATTGTCATCTAAAATGTCCATTAATAGGGAGGAGTTGGAGTCACTAAAGTAGGAGCCCCAAGATGTATGGTGAACATTAAAGTCCCCCAATACAACCAGGGGGAAGGTAATAGAAGAGAAAATCTGTGAGAGCTCGGAAAGGATAGTAGGATTTGGATTGAGGATATATACAGATATATAAACAGTATTTAAAACACGGACAGCCACAATATTAAAACTACTACTATGTACAGGAAGAGGTAACAAAGAATATATACACCGGCTAGAGACCAAAATAGCCACTCCAGCCTTGCCATCAATTCTGTCATCCCGGAAACATGAGTAGCCCGGGACACGAAAACGTGAGCCAGGCTTTAACCATGTCTCCTGGACGGCAATAATTGATGGCCTATATCTATTAGCTAAGAAAATAAAGTCTTGTTTTTTGTTTTTGACGCTACGACAATTCCACTGGATCATCGGGAACTGATCCATGGTTTAGGACGGTATTAAGAAGCTGAGTCAAGTTAGCACGAGTTTTGTTCGGTAGGCCGGTATCACTGAACCGGAATATTAGTTGGGAAAGGGTATTGATGAGGGAGTCAATAAAGTTGTCGTTTGGGGAGATTTCTAAAGGTGAGGGATATGCACTACCATTAGGTAATTGGGAAGCAGGTTCTTCGACAATATTTCTGAGTGCCTGATGATCATAACCAGACAGCACAGGGGTAATAGGACGGCGAGGAATAAAAACGGTTTTTTTGTAGGAAGTTGTAGCGGGAGATTTGGGCGGGGATCTAGAACTGGTTGCGGAGATCACAGTGGGAACAGTCTTAGTCGAATCCGCAAAAGAACGTCTCACTGGACGAAAACGAGCTGAGGCTTCAAAGTACGAGACATTCTCCTGCGACATGACAAGCTTGATTTCCTTCTGTCGTGTGTGTTCTGGACAGGATGGATTGTTAGCTGCATGAGAGCCTGAACAAAGCAAACAAGACAGATTGGAAACATCACAGGATACGCCCTCATGCGCCTGACCGCATTTAAAGCACCTAGGTTGTGAACGGCATTGAGATTTAATATGGCCAAAACGACAACATTTATTGCACTGGATAGTAGGAAGGACATAGGATTCAACTGGAAGGGATGTAAAGTAACAATAAGTGCGGGGGGGAAGTTTTTGACCAGAGAAAGTCAGGACTACGGATTTGGTGGGGGTATATACAGGTTGGTTCTGATCATTAAAAGTCTTCCGGCTCAGTCGCCGGGCCCTTATTACTTCGCCATAACCAGGTGGTACAGAAATATTAGATACCAGCTCCTCCATCGACCAGTTAACTGGTATGTCACGTACTATACCCATGCGTGATACATTATATGATGGAATCACCACAATATATCCAGCATTGGCAAGCACAGGTAAATTCAAAAATTCATTGGCGTGGGCAGCTAAGGTGAACTCAACTGAGATGCGATTTCGACCGACCTTCTTAATACCGTCCATCTTTATGTTTTTGACTTCATTTTTGAAAAGAAACTGTCCAAATTCCATGGGCCGTAATGCCGATCCATTTACTGTTTCAGGTTTGGAAACATGAACCAAGAACGGCGCAGCATCATCAACACTATACATTTTCTTGTTCTCAAACTCGGGGCTAGCATATTGCAATTGTATAGAAGGAACGGAATGAGTATTGTCAGAAACTTTTTTATTATTTACATTGTCACTGTCTGGATTAGTACGTTTTCTCGACCTTGTATTAACAGCTGTAATGCTGCTACATTCCATAGCATCTATACTTTGCATGTTGTAAACCTGATCATCGCGACCACCACCGGGATCGGGCGGTTCGGCGTCCATGACGCTTGTTATAAGTAAACAACAACAACTATTAAGCTACTTAAAACCACACTTACACGAGGACAAATACAATATTTAGACACCCAGAACCAAAAATAGAAGATTCAACAGTAAAAAAGTAAATAATAATCGGAATTAAGCACTGAAAAACAAAAAATAGAAAAGAACGCTTGTTACCACACTCAACCGGAGAAGCAAAGTCCAAGCATATCTTGAATCTTCTTAATTTGCTGTCGCCTGTCAGGCAAGCTGTCAAGTGTCAGTTCACAGCTGACACTTGGCTGACACTGATAACAGCTGTCATGTGTCAATCTACAGCGGTTTGTTTTTCTTTACAGTTTACAGGCGAAGATAATTCAATGTGTTAAAATTACTGTTAAATCTAATTTACTTTATTGAAAAAAGAAAACGATAATAATTAAGACACTAAACACTAATTATATTCTAAATTTGAAGTTTCTATGTCTGCTAGAAGTGCCTTAGACTTTTGGTGATCGGTCAGTCAGTCTTGTTAAAGTTTCTTAATTTTGTCACTGACTGACTGACTGTCAGTCAGTGACAAAATTAAGAAACTTTAACAAGTTACAGCTCTTAAACTACTGGTGCAAAATGAATAAAATTTTAAATATACCGTGTTTATACAATGCTTGCTTTGCAAATGAAAATTCAGGCTTGTTGGTTTATCCACAATGAAGTTATAGGGGGTCAAAAAGAGCCTGAGTTGGTTCGAGAAAAGGATAGTACGGCCGTGCCGCTTTTTTGCTCGACTTAGCGGGGGCACTGCCGTGCCCTCAGATGCTAGTGAGTAAATTACAATTTACTCTATGGTAAATGGTAATAGTAGGTATAAAAACTTTTGACATATTTTTTAAATTTAAAAAAACTAACTGTCAATCGAGTACGGAGTTTGGTGTATTTTTATCGCAAGATTATTTTCTGCGGTTTTCTTCAATAAAATTAGTTTTCGATTGCATATTTTGAAATCACATTTCATCATCATGAATGGCATACGATTGGTACGAAAACAAATTGGACAGTGGCGATCATTTTCGCGATGGTAAGAAAATTTGAGGTTATGTTCCATAATTAAGTACGGTACTTTATATGTATTCAAATATTGTATAACCACATTACTTTCTACTTTAGAACAGTTTCTAATGGTCTTCTCTTTACATCCTCTCAGATTCTTTAGATTTTTATAACAACTAACAAACTTTGTTATTTTAGTGCTATTTTACAACAAGAGGTTGTGCAGGTTGTAAATCCGATAACAATTCCACCACCTGAAGGTGTCGACAAACCGGCTTCACCCAAGATTGAAAAACTAGTCGCGGAAATCACACAATTAAACCTTCTAGAAGTATCCGAGCTCAGTCAAGTTTTGAAGAAGAGGCTCAACCTTCCCGATGCACCTGTTATGCCAGTGGGAGGCTTCGCCATGGCGGCGCCAGCTGCTCAAGAGGAGGAGGCAGCTCCAAAGGCAGTCAAATCCAGTTTCACAGTAAGATCTATTACAAATTTTTTTTTTTTGCATTTAATTTCATTTATTTCTTAATGAAATTATTAACAATATATTAAAAAATAAATGTTTATCTGGACACTAGGTATCGGACAAAACATATGATTTGCTTTTTAACATACAATAATATTACACTAAGTTTTAAGTCACACGCATGATGCAAATTTATAGAAATAATATTCTTTTTATAATATAATAGAATAGAACCTTTGAATAAATACTTATTTAAAATTATGTATGTCAACATCAATATACTTGAGTGTAAAATATTACTATGCAATTATATTACATAACTTTCATTTTACAGGTAAAAATGACCAAATTTGATGAGAAACAAAAGGTGGCCCTAATCAAAGAAGTTAAGGGTCTACTTGAAGGTTTCAACTTGGTGCAAGCTAAGAAGTTTGTGGAAAGCGTACCTACTGTTGTAAAGGCTGACATTTCCAAAGACGAAGCAGAAAAACTAAAGGAAGCGTTGACTAAAGTTGGAGCGGTCATCGAAATTGACTAGATATAGTTTATATTGTATAGTTTAGTAAAAATATATTTAGGAAATAACTACAAAATCAAATTGTTTCATTTTATGAAACATTGACACTCACATATTATATATCAAGAATTAAATAAAGAAGCATTTTGTGTTGAATGTAGAAAGGATAAATTGTAGAAAGGGAAACAAACTTTATTTTCTGAAACTGTGATAGAGTACCTACAAAATAATACAAAGGTTATAAAAATTGGTTCAATAACGGCCGTTCCCAATATTTGATCTATCTCTGGTTTTGTCCTACTAGAGATAGGAATAGCTCACAATTGACATAAAATATATGTCTCTAATGTCTAATGTGAGCTATTCCTATCTCTAGTAGGGCAAAACCAGAGATAGATCAAATATTGGGAACGGCCGTTAGTCTTGTACTCTTTTCTAATCTATGTATGTCTTTTAACAAGTTTATTTCTGTTCAAAATTAAATAAACTTAGTTTTTATAGAAATATGAACCCCCTTGAATGTATAATTTCTATTATAGTACTAGTTACTTGCTTCTTTATTTAACAACTCAGTTTTATATGAATTAGGCGCAATGCAGACGACTGACTATCCCTGACGCACTTTTTAGTCTGTGGAAATAGAACGTCTACGAATAGAAATAGACGCTCGTCTGCACTGCGCGTCTTGTGCGTTACTGCATATAATTGCATAGGTTCTATTTCCACGACTAAAAAGAGCGTCACGGATAGTCTGTCGTCTGCGCTGCGCCTTAATCAGATGTAGGTAAAGAACAAACAAGTACAACCAAAACATAAATGTATATTTGGAATAAATTCCTGAGTGGAAAAATATAATTTCAGTAACAATCTAATGCGTTGACTTCATCGTTCACTTCATAAATACCTAAAACATCATCTAACAATGATGACAGACTTTTGATACCATCATTCCAGTTCTTCTTCTGTTCAATGATCTCTTTGAAATCTTTACTTTTCATGTACGTAACATACAAGTACGGTGAGGCAAATTTTAAGAATCTCGTTTGATTTCTGTGCGTATAACTACTTTCGTCGCCCTGTAGTTTCATCTGTCTTTCGTATATGTGCGACAGTAAATTGATATCGTTAGAATCTAATATACTTTCTATAACGTTGTCCGACTTGGACAAATTTTGTGGTTCGTCTGCCATACTATCATTACTAATAAGATCTATTTTCACATGTTTCATTAAGTCTTCTACCGTTTTCGGTTCGTTCTCGTTTGGTTTCAAACAGCTCGGTACATTGTACTTGTCTAGAATATTCAATATATCCGTGGATATCGATAACGCCGCATCCATAATGTCTACTTCGGTATACTCATCATGTAATAACTTGACTAATACGGTGAGACAGCCTATACAGGCCAACTCTTCTAGCATTCGAGTTAATCTCTTCTGTATTTCTTTCTCGTTCAGTGTAACTATCTTTCTCGTTTCTTTTGAGAAGGTTACTGGTGGGAATGTGCCGTCTAGCATGCCCTGGTCTTTGAGGAAGCACTGTATGACTACCTTCCAGAATTTGAGCGCGTTTAATTGCACTTCCCAGTGAAATTCGCTGAGGGCTGAAGCCACCATGCGGTCGTAGAGGGTAACTTTGAAGTTGGGAGACAGTTTGACGTTTTGGTATATCTCACAGAGAACATTACACGCCTCCTTCCGCACCATACCTTCTTCGCTGTTTGAGAGTATCGCCAAAAGCAGCTCCTGAAAATATAAAGTTGTATGTTAATGTCATCAAATGAAGATTATTATCAACTAGATGGCGCTTGCATTTTTCCGGGATAAAAAGTAATATAAGTAAGTAAATTTCAGGAAAATCGGTTCGGCGGATTGGGCGTGAAGAGGTAACAGGCTGACAGACACACTTTCGCATTTTTAATATTATAAGTATGGATTCGGAGCGAATATGATTGCTTTGACCTTTGTACTAGGTATAAAATACCTCAAAGTTTCTATAAAACCAAGAGTGATCCTTAAACCAAAAACATAAAATCCTGGGGTGCTATCAGAATTTAAGTGTAAAATTAACGCATTGGCCGCATGTAGACACACGATGGCACATTAATTTAGTAGTTACAATTTTTAATAAGTACATATTTACATTATAATGAATTAAAACGGGCTGTACACCGTATTAATTCATTTTAATGTAAATTCATCTTGCAGTCGAAACCGGTTTCGACTGCAAGATGCGGTCCGTCTATGGCCAGCCTTATTGGCATTTACGAAGCATATTAAAAAACAAACACCACAAATAAATGCTTATCATAGCATTTATTTGTGGTGTTTGTATGTACCATCGAGGAAGTTGATTCCTACGCAATTGACAGACCAACGTTATTTGGTCGAATATGTCAATTCAATGTTAATGGGGATTGTCAATTTTTTTTTTATTTTGCTCATTACAAAAACATTTCGAGGAATAAGGTCAGTGATCGTTTTTCTGTATATAAACGAAAAAAATACCCATTAGTTACTTATATTTTTCAACAAATATGTCTAACCTTTGTTTGACCTTCAATGGCGTTAAATTAGCAACAAATTCGACCAACATTACGTTTCAAACTTTTGGTAAGCTTCTCATATCAGCTTTCACATAATGAGAACTTGCATTTGACGAACCAGCCATTATAAATAAGATTGAAAGGAAAAAACATACTGCAGAGGTCAATAATTATTGGCCGCCGATGATGACGTCAGAGCGAAACTTTAAAAATTTATTGAGAAAAAACTAGCCAATGAATTTCAAAATTATTTAATTTATATTCTTAAAATACTTACCCTATTTTAACGAAAAAAAAAATATAAAAAGTACATGTGATTTTTTTTTTGGACAATGCCCATTGTGATCTCTCAGCTGGGTTTGAACTTTGACGTAACGCAACCAAACTACTTAGGTCCCCGATTTGCATATATCCTAAGATCCGACCGTAAAATCCTGCATGAATCGTTTTTTCGATCAAATATATTTTAAATTATTCTTTAGAACGTATAGAATGGATTAATGTTGGGTTGCCTTATCAAAATGATTCCTGCAGGATTTTACGGTCGGATCCAATACTAATAGGAATCAACTTCTCTGATAGTACATACGGGGATGTTAAAGCAGAAGTAGAGAGAACTTGTCTAAACATTCACACCGATATGTTTAGGTACTCAATGACTTTCGCATTTTTGACGTCTCATTCGATAACGACTCCCACAATCTGTGACGAATTCACAACTTGCAGAGTCATTTTGAACTCGACTTAGCACGTTATCAGATATATAGAGTCATTCATAGTGTATCATTTTTTGTGCGGTTTTTAGGGTTCCGTACACAAAGGGTAAAACCGGGACCCTATTACTGAGGCTTCGATGTCTGTCTGTCCGTCCGTTTGTATGTCTATCTGTCTCCAGGCTGTATCTCAAGAACCGCTATAGCTAGTTGTCTGTCTGTCTCCAGGCTGCATCTCATAGCTAGTTGCCGCTAATCGCTATAACAACAAAATATACTAAAAACGTAATAAAATCAATATTTTAGGGGGCTCCTTTTTTGCTCGTAATCAAAAATAGGCACTTGAAATTTTCACAATACTTGTAGATCATTATATTTTTTCCTTTAATCTTTTAAATAAAATCCGTCTTCATACCCATACAAATTGCCGATCCGGGCATCCGTATGGGTATGAAGACGGCATTTTTTTTGAGTTTCCAGCATTGTTCTCATAGAAAAAGTTGTTCATTTTGACGGGCTCATTTGATGGTTTCAAGGATAACGGTGTTTACACTAACACACTGTTTAATGTATAAAGGTACAGACTACGGAACCCTTAGTGCGCGAGTCCGACTCGCACTTGTGTGTTGTGTGATGTTTTATCGCCTAACGATATATTACACAGTAAACAGTTAAATGTTATGCAAGTTTTTCCTTATTCATGTAGACATAACAAGGCTCGATAGCAAACATTACTTTTACAGCACCTATGACTATGGTTTAATAGCGAATGTGGCAGCGTTTAGCAGCCCTGGATTTATAAGTAGGCCGTTTAGGCCGCGGCCTAGGGGCGGCAGCGTCCTAGGAGAGCGGCAGATTTCGTACATGGGGCGGCAGAAATAACGTGGCCTACACTCATAAAAAAAATAAATTCGAAACTAGTGTCTAGACTCTAGTTTATCAGATGATCGAAAATCAACATGTAGCTATAGCCGGGAAGTAGCTCGCAGGTGATTATTTTGCTAACATTCTTCCATATTGTGGTGTGGCCTACGTAAATTAACTCCTGCTGGCTTGGTATCAATGAATGCGACCCCCAGCTTGAGCTACCAACAGCCCACCAAATGAGCCACAGAGGTTAGAACTTAAACGATGTCAATAATTATTACTCGTGTATTATAATTACCTGAACATTGGGATACTCCGTCTTGAGCTGGTCCCAGTAGCTGGCGACCCTGCTGGCGGCGGCCAGGCACTTGAGCGCGGACACTCGCACGTACGTCTCGTGGTCGTTGAGCGCGATCGTCATGGCCAGGTTGATGAGGTTGTTCGACAGTATCTGCCTTTGGAACGGCGGGAATTCTGGAAGGAAAAGCACGTGTATGCTATTATCCCTGTTGGCAATTGCAGTAGTCAGTAGATCGCATTATGCTAGCGAATAGCAAAATTCCAAGATAGACAAAAAGTTAGGTATAGTCTGTCAAAAAAGTGAAGAAATTAAAAAGTGGCAACATCGTAGTGTCATCCCTTTTTTCTTAGATTGAATTGAAAGGGATGACACTACGATGTTGCCACTTTTTAATTTCTTCACTTTTTGACAAACTATACTTAACTTAACTTTTTGGCTACCTTGTAATTTTGCTATTCGCTAGAAAATTAGGGAAGCCATATCGCTTAACAAAAACTCCTTAAATAATTAAATAGTAAACCTGCTTTAGTATGGTAGAGCGTCCGTGGCCTAATGGGTAGATCTTCGGTTCGCACTCCTAGAGGGTACAGATTCGAACCCGGGTGGAGGCGTGTACCTATGAGACATTTTCTGATCTCAAGTACATAATACGGACGCTCGTACGGTGAAGGAAAACATCGTGAGGAAACCCGCACAGTTGGTCCCAGACGTATTGACTAGTTCTTTCCTCTGGACTTGGCCGATTATGATGCGAGAATGCCGTATGCGCTTGGGCAACCATACTGACATTTAAAAATAGCTTTTTCCAGGCACTACAGTATTTGAGGAGTGGTTACTTCACTCTGTAAAATATTGTATAAATCATCCACAACGGATGTAAATAAAGGCCTAGTTTTTGTTAGTATGGTATTTACAAAATTACACAATTGTTTACTCTGTCCTGAAAAGATGTTATTTTTTATTACCTACGCTGTGTTAGAACTTAAGAGGAGTCCACGCCGCCGTTTTTCCATACAAACGTTGTCCCCTGTTTCCTCCCTAGATAATGCCGGTAGAGTTATGATTTTTTTCCTGAATATCTATGGCCACTATTAGCATGTCCCTATGTTTTCTTTTTTTCATAATTTTAATATTAAAAAAGATAAGAACGTCCAATAACCCAAAAAAATGGACAGATTTTCCTCTGTGTTCAAACACCCAGAAAACAAAACTGGCTAAAACATACTAAAAAAATAAAACATAGGAACACAGCTCAAGCCTTGCTTTAATTCTTAATGAAAAAAGTACTTAAATCGGTTAAGTTTTGGAGAAGGAATCAGCGGACAACGAATCGAAGATTTTCTGTTCTTTTATTAGAACTTTTGTCGTGTTGTCTCTATCGCGCTCTGCTGTGGGAGACTTGAGATTGGTGAGACAGCAATACATTTTCAAAATCTCTCGTACCTGGTGTATCCTCTTAAGGGACGAATTGCAGTAGAGCGCATTATGCGGCATACCGCATACGACGTTGCATGTTTTAATTATTACAGCAACGCTTTGAATAATCAAGCACTCTCAAATACTCGTAATCTAATAATTCACGTTCCGCACAAGCACACTTCGGCATTGTGCTCCAGTGAGTCGCATTATGCTCTTCAATAATTGTAAAACAGGGTTTTAGTCAATAGAGGTGCAAGTAGAGGCAGAACATGACATAGAAATAGTGCCCCCACAGGAATAAATCAAGATAGAACGGCTAAGCGGGTGGGGTGCGTGTGTTTCAATCTTGCTTTGTCGTGCAAGATTCATTGGACGTTCATCCAGTCAGCGCGCAAGTCTCGACTTGATTACACCGGAGGGGTTGTGCAAAAATACCTCATTGTGCAGTGTCTAATTGTAAAAACAGAAGTACGAAAGTGAATCGGTCAAAAGGAGGTATTTTTTGCCACGGGTAAGTTATTTGTTTTAACTAAAAGCAAAGCAAAAATTGACACGAGCGATTCCTTAGAAACGCACGCGCGTCGCCGTTCTATCTTGATATATTTCTGTGAGTGCCCCTATAAGTTGAGGATCACTGCCACTGGCGAGCTACGTTGCACACGTTCACTTATCGTCAGCGGTCAATAAATCATGGCCCATGGGATCATATGAAGCATTAATGTAAAAACATGCTACGGTAATAATAATTTAAAATGAAAATTGTTTTATTCATTGTACAATTTATAAAAAAATAGATTTTAGTGTCTTGTTAGTGTTTTAAAGCAAAAAGACTAAAAGTCGTAGCCGTGCGCGCAAACGCGTAGTAACGCGCGTAACTTTTGTGGGTCAATATTTGGCATACCCCATTTAAAACTTTTTAATTAATAGTATTTTGGGAGAACATTTAAAATCAACAATTACTTTTTCTTCCTTCAACGGATCATCTTAAAATGAAAATTATAACACAGTAAATATTTCAATCGTGTGTAGGTTATCAGCATCATCCCTAGGTTATCATCTGCCCGTATCTGACGTGTGCAAATCTTTCGTCATTAGCTTTCTATAAGTTCATTTCTTTTGGACACTTCACTTCAGAATTCAGTCCTAATTATTGTAGTTTACTACAATCAGGATTTAGGACCACGAAAAAGGGCAAACATGGAGATTTAGGACCTGTTTCACCACTTCTTGATAAAGTGCAGGATAAGCTATCGCCTATCCACAACTTATCTGACAGATTCTCCCTGTCAAGTTAAGTGGTGGATATAGCCTATCCGACACTTATCAGGAAGTTGTGAAACAGGTCCTTAGTCTTAATAACATTATAGGGAATCTCGACAACACAAGAGTCTTATTTGGCAGCAGTAAACAGTTGACAGTAATAATTATAGTTTAATTCACGAAGCGAGTCAAAGACAATTGATATGGAGTTTTAAGGCAGGTCCCGTGATTTGGGCCACAGAACTACTTATAAAATGTTAAAAACTTAATTCATTTTGTTCTTAGCTTTGCTGTCAAAAACTCAAAACATCCGTGTAAGCCCGGGCGCGCACTAGCGGCCAGGCCGCGGCGCGCGGCGGCTAGGTCGCGGCTGCTAGGTCACGGCGGCCATCGAAAATATGTTGTGGCCGCTGGCCGCCGTGCGGCCAGGTGCGCGTGGTCTATGGCGGTTTCATACTAAGGTGATTATCTCGATGGCCGTCGCGACTTGGCCGCTGCGGTTTGGCCGCTAGTGCGCGCCCGGGCTAATAATTAGCAACTAAAAGGGCCAGCGCACACATGTCAGTTGTCACGACAGTCCTAGACAGGCTTTTGCTACGCAATACAAATCAAATACCGCACGTTTAATATTACGACATAGGATATAGGCTTATGGCATCTACATTCTACAATCTACATGTCTGACAACAATGATGATCTATACGGCGACGGGCGAACCGATCATTCATATTTCATAGGCATGCGCCTTATCTAGCATCGGTCCAGTGCCGAATTTAAATATTTTTGTGAGGATTAGGACTAGGACACTGCCGCCCCCAGGCCGTGGCTTATAACGGCCTATTTATAAATCCGGGGCGAGTCGTATCGGTCATCTTCTCACAGAAAACCGGCGTGAAACAGCGCTTGCGCTGTGTTTCGCCGAGTGAGTGAGTTTACCGGAGGCCCAATCCCCTACCCTAACCTCCCCTATTCCCTTCCCTTCCCATCCCTACCCTCCCCTTTTACCCTATTCGCTCTTAAAAGGCCGGCAACGCACCTGCAGCTCTTCTGATGCTGCGAGCGTCCATGCCCCCCCCCCCCCCCCCTTATTTCATTAAAAAAAACTGTGCCATTGGGTAAGAAGTTAAAGAAGAGAGATTGTTCTTGTCCGCCATGCACACATTTGAGTACAAAATCTGGTCCAAACCAAAACAAGAAAAACAAATCTGCCTGCTCATCCCGGTATGGGAGGCACTATTTTTAAGCGACTTCAAAAAAGGAGGTGTTCGCAAATCTCCGGAACTACAGGTGCCATTCAAGTAATTATTTTTTGTTGTAATACTAGATTTTGTTGACAGGAAATGCTGCAAGTTTTATCAAAATCGGTTCAGTAGTTTTTGAGATAGGGAATTTTAATTCTTAATAACGCACAATTTTGAAGTCGGTTTTATCTTAATAAATTATACTCACTTATGTACGACAGTTCGGTGCAAACGAGCAACAACTCGAGCGCCGAGTCGCGAACCTCCCAGTGGAAGTCTGACATCTTGAGGTAGATCAGCGCGCCGAGGTCGTTCATAGGAGATCCCGGACTGGACTCCTGGAGCAGCGACAAGTTTGGCGGCAAAAACTTCTTGATAGTCACCGATATCACGTTTAAGGCGGTTACGACGAACTGAAAAATACAACGGCTTTATTATTCTCACGGCAATTAAATCATTTTACTGCCTCAGACTGTTACGAGATACCGAAAAGAAATAATAATATAACTTTTATAGTTTGTGCGTTTTATGATGATATGCGTGACACATTATAATTGACAATAGTAGGTAAGTTACCAAACAAAAATTAATCGATAGTTTAAAAATATCGAATCACTTCTTAAAGGAATTGCAATCGAAATTATCGATTTCGTACTGACATTTCAGTGGTGCCGGTGATTTAAGATGGCCGCCCTTTTTTATCAATTTGATTTCGATTCAACAGAGTCAATCTCATATATTATATAAGTTTCGTTACATGCATATGACATTTTTCAAATGTTTTCGTAACAATAATTTTATACTCCTATTTCACAGTTAATATTTATAATTTTTCAGCTCGGCGACTAGACGCGACGACAAGACGCTCGTTTGCAGTTTCCTCCTTTCAACCTTCAACTACTTGTACGACTTATTATATCTATTCTGTGCCATCTTCGGGCGCAAGCTTTGATAAGGGGGGGGGGGGGGGCCTAACGAAAAAAAGCTGACAAGTGCGAGTTGGAATCGCCCATGAAGGGTTCCGCAGCAGAAAATAGGCAACGTGTTTAAGAAATCAAAAATATTTTTTATACCTACATGTACCGCACCGAGTTTATTCGGTGAGGTACATATAATTGTCGAAATTGGACAAGTAAGATGGATAGTAATGGGGGGGTCCGGAACCCCAGGACACCCCCCTCACACCCATGGTGGTTTTATCGACTTAACCATAAAGTCCATATCCATTACAGATAATTATGAATAGTCCTAACAGTCCTAAGTAAAAATACTAATGTAAAAGATAATAAAAAGAAAACACGAGATTGCGTTAGTATCAGACAACCTGCGCAATCTTTCATAGAAGCGACTCATTCTGCTTTTAATATTCCAGCCATCGTCGGCCTTAGCCATCGTGGTTATTTTTTTGTGAACCACCCAGAAATAGGAGCCCCGCGCAGCGGGGCTCTGTCGACTAATCATTTAAGCCAGTTGTTAAAATATAATAAACTTATGTAAAAAAATAAAAAATATAGAGGGTTCAATTAAACATTTAGTTTGCCAGGGTGTGCCTATAATTTGTTACGCAAGGGCGGTAGCCAGTTGGGCATTGCATTCCCGCAGCGTCGGAGCTGTATATTTACAATATAAGACATAGAACCGAGTTTGCCCACACCCAAAAAAGACTAATTTTGTCGTAAGTCCACTAATTTGGTTTTTTTTTCGAAAGGGTTTAAGCTACTGGTCTGGTTAAGACCATGGTAGTTTAATCGTGGCTATAACTAGTCTGTTGATATTTGTTTTGGAGATAAACAATGAGGGGGGCCTGGCCCCCTCCCCTAAAGTTACACGTGTGACATTCTAATCGGGCAATATTGGGGAGAGCTACGAATAAGCTATTTTTATCTGACGTGGGGACACGGGTGTCCTCTGCTCTTAAGGGGTCCGACCCCTTACTCACTCTCTGACGAGTGAGGCTGCTCGCGCGCGGTAGCAGAAACTAGCTGCGTACGAGTTATCGCGGTAGATGAGCTCAAGTTATTAATGTTATTGCTTACAATAGGGCCATCCCTCTCCCCTTCCGAGTCCGGTTGGGGTGACATACGCGTGTATGTTCTAATGTCAAAGTAATTGGTAGAGCTCTCTATGACAATGTCGCGGTCGCGGTCATAATTTAGGTGTGTTCCTATGCTATCCGCATGCGAACTTGAACCCGGGATCGAGCTCGGCACCGGATTTCGGTCGGTCTGTCTGTTTGTCATTCGGGTCGTGTTGAGTCCTCGGGGAAGGCGCCGGCGTCGTCCCCGGATCCACTAATTTGGTTGTTTTATTAAACATAACCTCAAAAAAATTTTTTTTCGTGGTAACTACTGATTTCCTAACTTTAGGGAGGGGGGAATGGGTCCCCCTCTCCCCCCTCCTCTCTCGCTCCCTCCCTATAATGCGTAATTCAAATGCAACCCCGAAGTCGGTACCAGATAACTTAAGCTTGAGTTCTAGTGAGGAATATCTAAAATTTTTAGGACGTCGACGGGTACAACAAAAACCACAGCCGAACATAGAAGTCGGTTAAAAATATTGCTCTAAGTTTGCGCAAAATCATGTCAATTGATTAGGAAACACCTAAAGAAGACTGAAGAACAGGGAAGGGTGTTATGTTATTATTATGTCCAGAATAAGTATTAAAACCAGGGACCGGAACCGCTTTCCCTTTAAAGGGTTTTATCAGGGTTTTTGGAACGGCTGAATATTTTAAGTTAATTAAAAACCCTATGATTTGATGTCCCACTCGTTCCACTTACCATTTAAAATGGTAACCCATTCAAGGGGTTACCCTAGGGTTACCCACAAACAGTTCAAATTTTTACCAATTCACAAAAAAACCCTTATGAAGGGGTAACCCTTTACAAAGAGGTTACACATATAAAGCGCTTTCCTGCCTCACGTCTCAAGCGAGTTTCGTATTTATGTGTACTGCGGTAAACTCCTTTGTGCTGTACCCGAAGGCGCGGCGTCGGCGCGTGTGAGACAGCACATCAAACGTCGCCCCGCTTCTTCATTCGAAAGTATGCCTTATTGGTATAGAGGTACAATCTTTGTTTGAAATGCTCGCTGGACCGCCCGCCGCCGTCGCACTCGCACCCCCGTGCACTGCTCGCTGTGCACGTTGCGAACTTGCACTCGATTGTTTTGGTACATTTTGTTGCAACTTGCGTCATTATTTTATTAATTCCGCGCGGGCGCAATCCGAAAGATATTTTCATTTGGGAACTATATTTTCTATCACCAAAATTTATATTTGTCATCAAGTTGTATCACCTAATAAATAGATCTATCGCCACGAAATATTTTCGTTCTCAGATAAACAAAAATTGTTCCCAGGTATGAATTACTTACAAATTAATGTTAATATATGTGTAAAATAAGAGATCGATAACCAATAAAATTATATTGCATTACATAAATATAAACTTCGTTCTTATAATAACAGTTTTGTTACTTAAATAATAGCTCTGTGCTCAGAATGGTAGATCTGTCACCAAATAAATCGATTATCGATCCCTGACTGCGACTCCTTTTTATTTGATATTTTGTCACCAATACAGTAGTAACATTTTATTTCGTTCAGATATTAAATTAATAGTATTCGTTACCAATTTAATACATCAATTTATAATTTTAATGAAAAAATGATTAAAGGGGCGGAGACAAATTGGCGCGCTTTAAAAATTGACCAATCCGGCCTCAACGATGGGTAGTAGGTAACTAGGTTCGATTTTTTTTTTTTATTATTTTGACTTTAATTAAGTGTTTTATCTACTATTCTGCTAGCCATAAGCCAGCTATTTTAAACCAGCGCTGATTGTTCAGTGGTAATTATTTTAAACAATAAATATTGATTATTTTGACTTTAATTGTTTTATTTACTACTCTGCTAAAAATTTTATTTAAATATAATTTATACTACCAGTGGAAATTTAGAACCTTAGGAGTCTATTTAAGTAGCAGAATCTTTTGGTTAAAACGATGATGACAACCCTAATTTTTTATTTGAACTTAATGCAATTTTCTAGTAACATAATATGATTTATTGGTGATCTCTTTAAATTGGTTTGCTTAAATACTTATTAGGACACACCTATTATAATACATACAAAAACATTTATTTGGTACTAGACCTTATATCTCAGGATTTTAGGTGATTTATTGTGGAACTGATTTTGCATTGTTTGGTGACTACATTTTGGTGACAGATCTACTATTTTGAGGACAAACCCTATTATTTAAGAAACACAAAACTAATTAAATTGGTGATAGCTTAAATATACCCTTTTCATTTGTCGTGGTTTTTTCATTCAACTTTTTTTGACACTTGTTAGTTGTTTGTTTACTTTTTGTTGCATCATTCTTTGATTAATTCCGCGCGGGTGCAATCCAAAAGATATTTTCTATTTCTCGTGGTTTTTCATTCAGATTTTAATTTTAATTTTACTAAGTATGCCTTCACTAAAAAAACATGCAGTAAGTACATAGATATTTTGATTACGAAGAGACTAATAATCACAGCCAGTGCCGGCTATGTAAAAAGAAAATTAAGGTAGGTAAGTACATTATATTTTCACTACTGATAAATATACTTACGCGACTTATGAAAACGTCCGATAATTTGTTTCTAGCTTTGTATTTTAAAAATGTCACCTATACACAGTTACATTGTCGTTTTTTCAATATATTATCAGGTATATATACATACTAGCTGTCCCGGCAAACGTTGTTTTGCCAACATAGGAACTTAAAATAATTCGCCCATATTTATTGAAGTGACTAAATAATTAGTATGTCACCATGGCAACGCCCATCGCTATCCCGTCCCACAAACAATTGCCAACAAGTGCCAACAAAATATTTTTTTTCATTATTTATCGATTGTACGGCTTATTGCTGCCAATATTAAGTTTGCTATTCAATATTCAAGTATATTATTGCATTAGATATAAGTTTTTGAGAATACAAAATAAAATTATTACTTATTATAAACCAACAATGTATTTTCGTAGGAATGGTTAAAATAAGATAATTATGCGGCGCGTTGGTAATTTTCGAACTATCCTACTAAATACACGATGCATTTAATTTCCCACTCAGATTTAGGCATAAAAACCATAATCCATACTAATATTATAAATGCGAAAGTATCTCTGTCTGTCTGTCTGTCTGTCTGTCTGTCTGTCTGTCTGTCTGTCTTGCTTTCACGCCAAAACTACTGAACCGATTGCAATGAAATTTTGTATACAGTTATTCTAGAGTCTGAGAAAGGACATAGGCTACATTTTGATGTGGGAAAATATCTTATTTCCATGAAAATTTCGATGAAAATGAATTCGCATTGCGCGTGGCCAGCGCTCATCCCGGGGGTCCTGGGTTCGAGTCCCGCAGGCGGAACAAAAAGTTTTCAATGTTCCTGGGTCTTGGATGTGTATTAAAATAAAATTTCAAAAATCTTAAACATATTTTATGTATAATATTATAAAAAATCCAGAAATATATCGATGGAATGAACATTTTAGTTCTAATACGATTCAACAGATGGCGTTTTATTTTTTACTTTATTGTAACATAGAACTAATCATACTTATTAGTTAGTATGTTTTTGTTTATAGTTTTTAATACGTTAGAATATTATGTTTAATAATATTATCACTTGGTATAATAATAATCAATCTATCTTATCTTATGTAGAACTCCTACTGCATTTCTAATCCATACTATCCATACTAATATTATAAATGCGAAAGTATCTCTGTCTGTCTGTCTGTCTGTCTTGCTTTCACGCCAAAACTACTGAACCGATTGCAATGAAATTTTGTATACAGTTATTCTAGAGTCTGAGAAAGGACATAGGCTACATTTTGATGTGGGAAAATATCTTATTTCCATGAAAATTTCGATGAAAATGAATTCGCATTGCGCGTGGCCAGCGCTCATCCCGGGGGTCCTGGGTTCGAGTCCCGCAGGCGGAACAAAAAGTTTTCAATGTTCCTGGGTCTTGGATGTGTATTGAAATAAAATTTCAAAAATCTTAAACATATTTTATGTATAATATTACTAGCTGTTGCCCGCGACTTCGTCCGCGTGGACTTTAGTTTATAGCGCGCGGTGTCAACAAAATTTGTGTCAAATTTAAAAAACTTTTTAAAACCCTGGTAAGTGCTTCCGGTGTAGCGCGGCCCTTAATTAATCAAAATACCCAAAAACAGCTATGCAGTGTGCACATAATCTATACTAATATTATAAATGCGAAAGTATCTCTGTCTGTCTGTCAGTCTCGCTTTCACGCCAAACGCCAAAAGTATCTCTGTCTGTCTGTCTGTCAGTCTCACTTTCACGCCAAACGCCAAAACTTCCGAACCGATTGTAATGAAATTTTGTATACAGATAGTCTAAAGCCTGAGAAAGGACATAGGCTACTTTTTTACTGGAAAAAAGGGTTGTAAGGGGTGAAAATGCGTAAATTTGTTCAAATTAAGTTAGTTCCAACAATTCATAATAGATGGCGCCGTGCGTCTTCTACATCGCGCTGACGCTTGCTCAAAAGTCTTTCTATAAGACGTGGTATCATCTTTTTAAGTTTCGATTTTTTTCGATTGTTATATCTATTCTACGGTATTAAATAACTCAGTACTTTATCTGTGCAGTGACGTAACCTTAAATCAATAGTTTATGGGTAACGTTGTGTAATTGGAGGGCTAAATAAGCTTTAAAATTTGGCATAAAATATAAAGTTTAATATAAAAAAATGAAATACTTATTGTGTGCACACTGCACAGCTGTATTGATTTAAGGGGTACCAGGGTTTTTTTATAAAAGCTTTTGACACCAATTTTGTTGACATCGCGCGCTATAAACTGAAGTCCACGCGGACGAAGTCGCGGGCAACAGCTAGTATTGAATAAAAACAAAATCTTTGTTTACTTACCTTGGTGATAAGATGGCAGTTTCTTATTTTTATTACTTTTATTTATTCTTTCACTAGTCAATGTCAACGAATGAACGATTATGAATGATTGAACGAATGATTTCTGAAATCTAGTTAAAATATGGTAACAATGTTACGACACGGCGACGTAAATTAGAAACAGAATGTTACTGTGTCGACTCGTCTCCAATTTTAGTTGCAGCAACTTCTCTAATATGAAACGGCGACGCGATAAAGTATCGAGAACAATTATGTGTTAGCACATTGTGACACAAAATTCTTGTGTCACTTCAATAAAAATTTAGTCACTTTAATAAAATAATATGGGCGAAATACTTTATATTATGGCAAAGCAACGTTTGCCGGGACAGCTAGTTATATATATATATATATATATATATATATATATATATATATATATATATATATATATATATATATATATATAATAACATAAAAACTTTGAAATTAATATATATATAGGTATATATATATAACCATAAACATAATTTCAAAGTTTTTATGTTTATGGTTGTGCGAGTTGTCGACAAGTAAAAATTCAAATTTTATCCTTTTTTTTATTTATTTATAACTAATTTAATTAATTTATTTTTATGGGTTAAAGATATTCGAAGAGATTTGTGATACATTACCCGATGTATCCATTTTAATATCAAGAGAATTCTGGGAAGAATTATCTAGAATACTGGAATATTTAGAGCCAGTAAACCTAGCAACTCTTCAACTACAGCAACTCGGCCGAATGCTGCTGTCCTACAGCCTACTCTAACAACGTCATGTCACGTTTGTTAGAATAGGACGCGGCATTCCGATTCGTTCGTTTGAGTCTCAATTCTCAAAACAGTTTAGGCAATAGGCCCTTCGCTGCGCTAAGCGCGAGCCCGCGACGGTGGCCGCACGGCGTGCTTGTTTCATGTTTTTGACGGGTGGCCGTGCGACGGATTCGGGACGACCCGCTTCACGTAGCGTTGCTTTATTAAAATTTTAAAAACCTTAAACAAGCACGCGGCGCGGCCTCGCATCGTGGGCACAAGCTTAGGCCGGTATAAATAGTCAGTACTCAAGATGCATCTCGGTCTCAAGACGCGGTTCAGGCTCTGTGATTGGTTGGCTGTCAAAATTTGGACCAATCACAGAGCCGAACCGCGTCTTGAGATCGAGATGCATCTCGAGTACTGACTATTTATACCGGCCCTAGTGTTAGTGAGTTCGCTTAGTATTAAACGGTTATTTCAATATAACAAACAGACACTCCAATTTTATATAGTGTACTGAGTACTTTCCTATAAGTTTCAGCGGCTCAAATTCCCACTGCTGCCATTAGCACAGCTGCCAATCTAGGTGAATCGGCACTTAAAACAGGTAAGTATTTTTTCATTGTTTATTTAATATTATAATTATTATATTTAATATTATAAAGCGGCTATACGATTCGTATCTAAGCAGCTTTAAGGCCCGTATAATTAATAGTCAGTACTTAGGATGCGATCCGGTCTCAAGACGCGGTCAAAGAATATATATGTCGCAGTCATCTGGTTTAATCTGCGATTCGATTGAATGACTAGCGTATTCATAGAATTCAATTCAATTCAATTAGAATTCAATTGAATGACTGAAGGACAACTAGTCAAGACGTTGACTGAAACGTTTAACGTCTTGACTAAACGTCATTATAGTGAAGACGTTGAATGGTAGGTGTATAGGCGATATAGCCGACTTTGTAATGCTTGTTTAGGGTGACCAAGAGTTTGCAACCTTATTTTGAATAACAATAATTAGTGATATTAAATAACGATTGAGGACACGGCTATAATATATTATGATTCTATAGATACCTACCTATTGTATTTTAAGTTTTAAGATGTGCAAATTGCAATACTGCCTATTTGTATGATCTCCAGTTTACATTTAATATGCCTTGTTCAACATTATGTAAATAAATTATTTATACGAAACTTACAAATAAATACTTATACTTTATTTTCAGGAGTACGATGAGAATCAATATCATAAAAATAAAAAGTCATTCGGAACAAATACGGATCCTGTCTGCGAGACTGCAAATGATTTGGATGTAACAACTATTGCAAATTGTTACCTTTTGGGTCACATGATTGGGAGATTATTGACTACGATGCCGAAAGAGAGGCGTGAAGAGAGCTATCAACAACTTTATGATTTCTTTCTGAGGAGTAAAAATATAGTGTAATTGAAATTATTATTTTTAATCAGGAACATACATAAAAACCTGGTCCTAGTAAGTTAAGAAACATAGTGATTGTTCCGGTATAAGGTTCTGTAATCAACAAACTTGGTTGACTACTGGATTTGGTTCTTGCAATTCAGCCAAGTGATGTAAAAATCCCCAATAGTCAAATTATGTTGCTGTAGTTGAAGAGTTGCTAGGTTTACTGGCTCTAAATATTCCAGTATTCTAGATAATTCTTCCCAGAATTCTCTTGATATTATAACTACAGCAACATAATTTGACTATTGGGGATTTTTACATCACTTGGCTGAATTGCAAGAACCAAATCCAATTAATAGATCATAATCTGGCCAGAAGTCTTTTTCAAGCAATGGAAACGAGAGAAACAAAATTGCTCAATAATGATGTAGTTTTAGAATGCCTTTATATGGATAGACGCTTAAATGTAATTTTAAATGAGCAGCAAATTGAGAAAGCTAAAAATCTTTTAAAGGAGACATACGAAAAAATTAAAAAAATCAATAACAACAATGAAAATAATGAGGTTATTGTGCAACATGACGAACCAAGGCCAAGCACAAGCACTGGCTTGGCTGCTTTAGAAGTCATGTTGGCAACAGCCGAGAGGGAAAAGGGAATATTCAAAGAAATAAGCTCTTTTGATGGCTGCCTAAATGAATTAATCGGTAGTCCTAGGCTACCGTTAACCGAAAACATACTTAAATCATGGAGTAATGCTGCTGTTAGTTCTAGCGATCTAGCTATGGTGGCCAATACTGTTTTAGCAGCACCAGCTACCCAAGTGTCCGCAGAAAGGTTATTTTCTTCTTTAAAATTTATTTTGAACCCTCTACGGAGCAACTTAAATGCCTATTTTCTACGTGATGTAATATTAATAAGAGAAAATAAGCAAATGTTAGACTATTAAAAAAAAACAAAGTGAACATTTGATAGTCCTAAAATATGGATTGTTCTATTTGTAGGACAATGTTACTCTTAAATTATATGACTATTAATCTATCAATATACAAAAAATCCGCTTGTTAGGGTTCCGTGTTAGGGTTCAGTAGTCAACCAAGTTTGTTGATTACAGAACCTTATACCGGAAAAATCACTATGTTTCTTAACTTACTAGGACCAGGTTTTTATGTATGTTCCTGATTAAAAATAATAATTTCAATTACACTATATTTTTACTCCTCAGAAAGAAATCATAAAGTTGTTGATAGCTCTCTTCACGCCTTTCTTTCGGCATCGTAGTCAATAATCTCCCAATCATGTGACCCAAAAGGTAACAATTTGCAATAGTTGTTACATCCAAATCATTTGCAGTCTCGCAGACAGGATCCGTATTTGTTCCGAATGACTTTTTATTTTTATGATATTGATTCTCATCGTACTCCTGAAAATAAAGTATAAGTATTTATTTGTAAGTTTCGTATAAATAATTTATTTACATAATGTTGAACAAGGCATATTAAATGTAAACTGGAGATCATACAAATAGGCAGTTTGCAATTTGCACATCTTAAAACTTAAAATACAATAGGTAGGTATCTATAGAATCATAATATATTATGGCCGTGTCCTCAATCGTTATTTAATATCACTAATTATTGTTATTTAAAATAAGGTTGCAAACTCTTGGTCACCCTAAACAAGCATTACAAAGTCGGCTATATCGCCTATACACCTACCATTCAACGTCTTCACTATAATGACGTTTAGTCAAGACGTTAAACGTTTCAGTCAACGTCTTGACTAGTTGTCCTTCAGTCATTCAATTGAATTCTAATTGAATTGAATTGAATTCTATGAATACGCTAGTCATTCAATCGAATCGCAGATTAAACCAGATGACTGCGACATATATATTCTTTGACCGCGTCTTGAGACCGGATCGCATCCTAAGTACTGACTATTAATTATACGGGCCTTAAAGCTGCTTAGATACGAATCGTATAGCCGCTTTATAATATTAAATATAATAATTATAATATTAAATAAACAATGAAAAAATACTTACCTGTTTTAAGTGCCGATTAACCTAGATTGGCAGCTGTGCTAATGGCAGCAGTGGGAATTTGAGCCGCTGAAACTTATAGGAAAGTACTCAGTACAATGAGGTTTATAATACTTAATCTGTGACTCAGTATAATATCTATACATATATATACATATATATATATCGAGATGCATCTCGATCTCAAGACGCGGTTCGGCTCTGTGATTGGTCCAAATTTTGACAGCCAACCAATCACAGAGCCTGAACCGCGTCTTGAGACCGAGATGCATCTTGAGTACTGACTATTTATACCGGCCTAAGCTTGTGCCCACGACGCGAGGCCGCGCCGCGTGCTTGTTTAAGGTTTTTAAAATTTTAATAAAGCAATGCTTCGTGAAGCGGGTCGTCCCGAATCCGTCGCACGGCCACCCGTCAAAAACATGAAACAAGCACGCCGTGCGGCCACCGTCGCGGGCTCGCGCTTAGCGCAGCGAAGGGCCTATTGCCTAAACTGTTTTGAGAATTGAGACTCAAACGAACGAATCGAAATGCCGCGTCCTATTCTAACAAACGTGACATGACGTTGTTAGAGTAGGCTGTAGGACAGCAGCATTCGGCCGAGTCCGAAGATTTGAATGTGCCGTTTGAGAGTACAGCTCCTGAATTCCTGATAGATAAGTAGATAAATATAAAATATCTATTTATGACTTATGTATGCTCGTTTTACGGCTTGCTTACCAATAAGTAGATAGGTAATTATTAGTGTTCTGTGAGGTAATTACTTATTTTCAAGAGCACGGCGAATACACTCCTTTAGTTCCTCAGTTGCCTCCATCATTACAAAAATGCTCACTTCAATCACAAATCACAATACGACACGATCGCTAAACTAGTACGCAAACAAGCACTGCGTTGAGCGATCTGCAAGAGACGAGAAGAAACTAAATTGCCAACTAATATGAAATACCAATCACAAATCAAAACCAAAAATCGGACGTGTGGGGATAAAACCCCTTGAATAGCGGAAACCCAAACCAGGAAGCGCTTTCCTTTTCAAACAAAACCCTGGTTAGCGCTTAAGTTTGTCTTAGGGTTTCCCAGTTCATATGGTTTGTTAAGCGCTTAACTTACTTGAAGGGGTAACCCTTTCAAAGGAAAGCGGAAAGCCAAATACTGCCCGAACTGGATTAAGCGCTTACCCTGTTTTAAAGGGGTAACCCTTTCAAGAAAGGGTTAGCGGTTAGTTTTTCGATATTGCTTAAATATCCCCGCCTAAAAGGGTAACCCTAATAGCTGGGTTATCTTATAAACAGTGTTTCCTTAATTTTGGGATATTTTGTTAAAGGGTTATCTATTTTAAGGGTATTTATATTAAGCCGCTTGTCGGTCCCTGATTAAAACACTAAATTACGAAAGAACAGCTTTATTGAGCTAGGTAGCAAAATACACTGAAAATATTTATGTACCCCCTTAGTTCATCTTATTATGTCAATAAGAAAAACAAGAATGTACCCACATCAACCAACCTACAAAGTTCATACAAAATATTAGATGTGTATTCTACAGTTATTATAAAGAATTTAATGTTACTTACCTTAGCGCTTAAATTCGGTCGTTTCAATGTATCGTAAACGGCACCATACAAACACAGCACCTCGAAACTTTCATGCCACACTATGTTATAGTTCGTCACCAACGCCAGCATCGTGTCTATCACATGGTACATTATCAGAACTTTCTCCTGGTCATCCGAAAAATCTTGAGGTATCAACTCTCCCGACTCATTCAAAGGATCAAATTTTTTAAACACGTAGAAGAGGACTTTGAACAACGAATTGGCCTGGTCATCGTTTAAATGTTGCTTTAGACACGTCAATCGCTTAACACTCTGCAAAGTGAGGGTCTGTATATCCAACTGTAGAATTAAATCTCGTAAGCAATATGAGGTGCGGGCGGTGTGTTCACATGCTCCCTCAACAATTTTGGTAATACCATCATTAATTTTATCCTCAAAATCTGGACGCAATGTTTTATCGTACATAGCGTACGTAAGACATGGCACGAGGCAGATGACTAGGAGCTGTGTGTGAACTTGTATCTTTCTGTCGCCCTGCTCCCAAGAGGCCACTTTATTATTTGGCCAAACTGAAGCCCAAATCAAGTTACAAGCTATGCTATAATCGAATATAATATTCGTGTCACGACGTGAAATAAAAAAATTGAGTGTGTTAAAGAACCCCACACTGATTTCAATTAGATCTTCTCTTCCATATTGGACGGTCGAATTCAAAGGTTTGGCATGAAACATTTTTGCAATAGTCATCCAAAATAGCAGCTTGCATAAAATTAGAGTGGTTTCCTCGTGCCTCAACCTATCTAGCACGAGATAAAAATGAGTCAAGACATTGTTCTCCAAAAAATATTCAATAACATGATTACTTTGTATGATATGTTCTTTATCGCTCATTACAGATAGCAGGAGGTGCAACATAGGCTCAATCGTTTTACAGAGCTCGTCCTCCTCTTCCGTAGATATGGTACTTACTTTGAGCCATTCGATACCCAAAATGGGCTTTAATAGGGCAGAAACAACTTCTTTGAGTTGCGATAGAGATCCCGAATCGTTCAATCTCCACACAAACAAAGATACAAACTTATTAGTCTGTCGTACAACAAACACTGTTTTTTTTTTGTAGCTCATCTGCAGGATTTCTTTCCAGATTTCATTTTGGATAACCCATAGGGCTCCAGAGTTGTGATTCATCAGGGACAGAGCTACCTCCATGTACGCTACACGCAGGCTGTTATCTATAGCTGGTGAATTGATCTGTTTCATATCTTTTGCAATGTCATTTCCAATAGTTGTGAATATTCTAGCATAGCTTACTTCACTTTCTACAAATAGTCCTAATAGCCTCACGAGGAAAACTTTAACAGTTTTGTGGTATGTGTCAATGTTCTTCCATTTGTCCACTAACAGTGTTGGTATGATGCATGGTAATGATTTCAAATGAAGAACATCTGCAAAATAAATAGGTTTGAAAAGAGATGACAATGCAGCAGCAGCATTAAATACTTCCAATAGAAAATTATTACAGTAACAAACTAGAATGAGTATCTAATAACTTTTTTTTTCCTCTATGTGAATATTGCAATCAGCCTTCAGGCTATAAGCAGAAGGAATGTTGGCTTCTTAGTGTAGGGTGGTAGTCCCAGTGGAATACATCCCTTTATTATTTAGTCAGTCATATGACTGACTGTACAACTTTATGGTAAAAAATTGTGATAATAATTTAAAGTTCTTTTTACAAATAATTTTATCAATAATTATAATATAAAATTATTGCCCAAATTAAAATAAATAAGTACTGCTTATTTATTTAAAAACTAATTTAATTTCATTAAAAAGTAATTATTGAATCTTAAAATATTATGTATTGTTAATAATTTTCATGCATGAAGGTTAAATTACTAATAATATTTAAAATTAATATTTAAAAATTTAGAGTAGGTCTCATAGTTCGCAATTTTAACATAGTCCAGGAAACACAGACACAAAAAGTCCTCTTATTTTTTTCTCATTAACCCATCAATCCTCAAGCGGCACCCGGCTGCCGCGTAAAAATATAAAATCTATTGTTTCTGTGTTTCTCATGGTCGAGGTATTAATCTACAAAACATAATATTTTATTCTTTGGACCATTACCTACATTTTATACTTACTTTGTTTGAGTACATATGGAGATGTGTCGTAATTTATTAAGTGTCGTTCATGGGCAATGGTTCAGGGTTATTTTTTGTTTACATATTGCTATACATGATGTAATGATATTAATCATCCTCAATACCACATTATTATTATTTACAAGTCTCAACTTGAGGGGTCTATTTCATGGAGAGACTCAATGTACACTTTACTGACCCACTGCAGGTCACAAAATATTTTGTGTTGTGTGTATTTATTTAGTAAATTGTACTTAAGTACTCATAACACTATGTTAGATAGTATCTGTTGCGAAATGTTTATAAATTAATTCAATTACCTTCATCATCGTTGCTGTGCATCTTAATAAAGAAATTATCGACATAATAACTGTTCATCGCAAAGTTTGGATCAGTAAGCTTTTCAAATAAAAGCTTAACCTTGTTGTGTAGCAGAATTCGATCCATTTTAACTCTCTGAGACGCTTCTTCAGTATACAGGCGTGTGTGGACCTGTTATCAGTGTACGCTGATTATCCTTTATCTGCTTGGAACCGAGTACTGACATCGATAAAGTTTTAATTTGTTATCGTGAATCGTGATACAATTTACCTACGAACCGCGTACGAACCGACCCAAACAAATTTTGAGTATGATGTAAATGTCAAATGTCAAACTAACACGTGACAATGACATACATCCTTTTTTATTTACGAGTCACGACTGTCACGACCTCAGATTTCAGAGTTCAGGAAAATAACGACACGACCATGATTTTAAACTTTTAAATAAAAAAAATATTATGTCAAAATTTTGACGTTTAAGGCTCCCGCCTTTGAGTAACCATTATAGACTGTAGAGGGCCTTATATCCTTAGGCCTCATGAGGGCCTTATTGAGCCAACAGCTAAGCCTATGAGAAGACCAATTTTTTGTTGCTTTGATAGAAGCCATGCTTCGGCACGAATGGGCCAGCTCGACGGGAGAAATACCACATTCTCACAGAAAACCGGCGTGAAACAGCGCTTACGCTGTGTTTCGCCGAGTGAGTGAGTTTACCGGAGGCCCAATCCCCTACCCTATTCCCTTCCCTAGCCTTCCTTATTCCGTTCCCTTTCCATCCCTACCTTCCCCTATTACCCTATTCTTTCTTAAAAGGCCGGCAACGCACCTGCAGCTCTTCTGATGCTGCGAGTGTCCATGGGCGACGGAAGTTGCTTTCCATCAGGTGACCCGTTTGCTCGTTTGCCCCCTTATTTCATAAAAAAAAAAAGAACTGGAGCCATTAAGAGTACGTTTGACCAAAATGACAACTGATTTAATCACTAAATTAGGACAAGTGGAATAAGAAGCGAACTAATTAGTCTCCTATGTAGGATCCTAGCTAGGACTTCTAGGACAAGTGGAATAAGCGCTTTTAGCTGCGTGAGTAAAAGGGCCCATTCACGGCAGGACTGCACTGCACTGATGAGATGCTAAGATGCATTTTTTTTGCAAAATTAAAAAAAAATATATTTATTAAAAAACTATACATATAATAGGTGACCTAACAAAAATTATTGTGGACCTATACAGACCTAACGACATAGAATGCAAAAATATAAAAAATAATCAGTTTCGGTTTAGATGAGATGCTAAGATGCAATTTTTTTTTTACAAAATTTAAAAAAATATTCATTAAAAAACTATAGGCAACCTTACAAAAATTATTGTGGACCTATACACACCTAACGGTAAAGAATGCAAAAATATAAAAATTAATCAGTTTCGGAATAGATAAGATGCTAAGATGCAATTTTTTTTGCAAAATTAAAAAAATATATAATTAAAAAACTATATAATAAGCGACCTAACAAAAATTATTGTGGACCTTAACAGACCTAACGATATAGGATACAAAAATATAAAAATTAATCAGTTTAGGTTTAGATGAGATGCTAAGATGCAATTTTTTTTTGCAAAATTTAAAAAATTATTTATTAAAAAACTATAGGCTACCTAACAAAAATTATTGTGGACCTATACAGACCTAACGATAAAGAATGCAAAAATATAAAAATTAATCAGTTTCGGTTTAGAAGAGATACTAAGATGCATTTTTTTTTGCAAAATTTTAAAAAATATTTATTAAAAAACTATAGGCGACCTAACAAAAATTATTGTGGACCTATACAGACCTAACGATATAGAATGCAAAAATATAAAAAATAATCAGTTTCGGCTTAGATGAGAATTGAGATGCTAAGATGCAATTTTTTTTTGCAAAATTTAAAAATATATTTATAAAAAAACTATAGGGGACCTAACAAAAAGTATTGTGGACCTATACAGACCTAACGACAAAGAATGCAAAAATATAAAAAATAATCAGTTTCGGTTTAGATGAGGTGCTAAGATACCTTTTTTTTTTTGTAAAATTTAAAAAAATATTAATTAAAAAACTATAGGGGACCTAACGAAAATTATGGTGGATCTATACAGACCTAACGTAGACCTATCGATTAAGGTCATAGAGTAAACATTATAGCAAGCTATAGAGTGCTTCTAACAAGGTATGAACTGTAAGCACGAGTGTGAACATATTTTCCTATAAGCGTCTTACGATGGCGCATGGAACATCACTAGACTTGCGTTATACGTTTGACAAGTATCTATAGAACTTCTGCTTACGATCGGCACAACGGGGAACGAGCGATGCGCGCGCTCTATAGCTTGCTAATGTATACTCTAAGATTAAGGTCATTTTGATTTCAAAAATCCTTCGGTGGGGTGCTAAATTTGTGCAAGTCAAAATATCTTAAACCTAAGCGATCATTGGCCTAAGCGATTAGGCCAGTACACTGGTAATAGTTTAGGAGCACGCGGACATAATAAAAACTTGTCAAACTTGTCAAAACAAAATTGGGTAGAGCCTTGATGTATCTTGAGAGATGTATAAGCGTCAAAAGCGTGTAATGTTATGTCCTACTTATGAGGACATAACAAAGGAGTCGGTCTGCATATTTCATGTAATAAAAGTGTTAATAAAGGTTTTTAGTGAACATTAATTAATGCTAGATATTGTTGAGTTTTCTGGTTCCGCTAAATTTATTATTTAACGGAACCAGAAAACTTTAAGGCATTCTTAATTAAAATTTTACATGGATTTAACATTAAATACGTAAGTTTTAAACAACGTTTTTTGGGCTTTTTAATCGGTATTTTTGTAAGCTAGAGTCTGGCTAGCGAAAGATGAGACTGGAAAAAGGTGGCAAATTAAAAAAATCGACGTATAACAACCCTGTCTATAGGCGGCATTATAGTTTTGTTCTACGAACTATGAAAAATAAAAACTAAGAAACCTTATTTTTCGTAGTTCGTAGATCAAAACTATAATTCCGGCTATAGACAGGGTTGTTATACGTTGATTTTTTGAATTTGCCGCCTTTTTCCAGTTTCATCTTTCGCTAGCCAGACTCTAAAAAGAAAATTTATAAGTTTATTATTACCTTATTCGTGCTATTTATGGCATTAGTGCTAAAAATGTCACATTAATTAATAATTTGGCTATAAAAATTGCATAGATTTTTACGTGTGTTTACGGATTCTCATCACTTGAGCTATAGTTAATCGATATCATGAACTAATTGAATTTCTTTCCTGTATCATAATGTGCTTTGAAATAATCGACAAATAGAAATATTCAAGAAAATAAACGCACACTACTTGTATGAAAATAAGCACAAAATGGCCACGCGATGACGGGCTAAGACTATATCTATACTAGGTATAATACTTTATCTATGGTCATGTCACTTTCAAACTTCTTCTACTTTTTATTGTTGGTGTGGTTTTTATTATTTTTTTCCAAATTTTGGTTTTTGGGTTTTTGATATTCATTATTGGTAAAATATTAGCCATTAAATATCCGTTATCTTGCACAAGTGTAGGTAAGATGTTGTCAAAACCAAAATGTATAATTCCTGTGACATTTGGTGTGAATATCGGTAAATAGGGCTATTTCTTCCGTGAATTTTAGCTAAAACATCGGTATAATAACTTTATTGTCATATTAATTGAAATATTATTGCGTCTTTTTCAAGTTTCCAGTTTTGAAGCAATTATTGATGGTAGGTATTCCCTGGTATTACCGATAGTTGTCTACCCATACGCCATCTAGTTACTAAAATGGAAACTGTTTGACAATCAAATTAAAAATATAGGAAAATCCCTCATTGTCATCCCTTGATTTATTTCTGTCAGATTTTTGTGGTCATCCCTTTTTTCTTAAGCTGGCGCCAGACATGTGTTCAAATACGCAAATACTTACAAATTCACTAAGTGTGGCACTGACATTTGCCTATTTGTGTAAAGTTTGAACACAAATTTGTAGTTTGCCATTGTGGGATAAGCGTGGTCACCACAAAGGAAGATCTTCCGACCGAGCGAGGTGTTATGTGAGCCCACGTGATTACAATTCAGCTGTCGTATATATACCGACGCGCTCAGAAAAATTCGATAGCGCGATGCAGGAATGTTAAGCGAGTTGTGGGTACCGCCACACCATCATGAGTCGGTTTTTTTGTCAACGTGGCGAGCTCTCCTTTTTTTCTCCTTTACTAGTTGGTCAGTCTGTACAGATTTTTGTTGTTTGGAGCAATGTTTGGAGGACCGTAACGTCATAGCGAAGCCACGATGAACTTTAGCGTTTTAGCGGGAAAACGAAATTTCGTGTTTTTTAAATGTTAATAAGAATGCATTTATTTTTTATATAATATATTTTTAGGTGTAACAAATGTATAATATCTGTTACACTCTATGTCTATACTGGTGTATACACTCTATTTAATAATATTGCATGCCTTAAGTCCGTTGCTTTCGTTGCTTTGTTTATTAAGTAAAAAAAAATATGTTCTAGAAAAGTCAAGATCCGTCAAGCTGTCAAAACTCAAAAGAAATATAATTTGTCAAAATTATATCGCGATGCTAATGCGAGCTAGAAAAAATATATAAAAATTGTGGATGTGAGTTTTACCATATTTATACTGTGAATTACTTAGTGGATTTAATATTTACACTTTCGTTGTTTGTGCATAAACTATTGGAACTTTGTTAAGTGACATGCCCCTTCGCGGTAGAAGTTTCGTAAGTATGAAGTAACCTTTCTGCATTTGTAGACACAAATTTAACCTTTGCTGATAAAAAATAGACAATGACATTCGATGCTTTATCTACCACCATGTGACATGTACTAATGGCATGGTTGCATCGATGATTTTCAGTTTGCTTGTCCTAGTGCAATAGTCATTGGCTACTATCCAAATGTTACATCCTTGACTGCTGGGCTTTTTGACGTTAAACCGTATTATGCTAATATGGGAAGTTTACGATGGTATTGCAAAAGTATGATGTGGTCTTCCACAGGACGGTTGAAGTCTGCCTAACCCCAGACCCCGAGTGCTTCTAACTGCCTGTTTGTGAGGTTAGTTTGATATTTCACTCTTTTATCCAAACCTAACTGTTTTATTGATATCTTTGATCTTATCTAAGGATTTTGTCATTTTATACACTGAGTGCTGTAATTGGTAACTGGTGGTACAGAGCTACAGAAAAACAGTTTTATGTTTTTACTCTATTTTTCTCCAGACACTATGCAATGGTACCCAGTATAATAAAAAGATAAATGGGTTGTTCTATGACTAACTTCAGACTGTAAACAAAAGCAAAATCCTTAGATTTGATGTAACACAATTTTGAATGTTGTATAACTCTGGCTGGTTATGTTTAAAAATCTATATTTGATATTTTGATGTTGTCAGAAAAATTGTGAATTATTACGAGAATATATCGGCTTGCATCAAGACGTGGTTTTTATCTTTAGTTTTTTATACATTTAGTTTCCAGTTTAACAAATGTAGATAATAATATGATGACCAGAAACATACATTATTTTGAAATATGTTGCTTATCATTGACACACAATAATTAATATAATATATTCTTTATTTTTTTATGCTTATATCGCGATAATCACAGTCACAATAGATATTCAATTCTTATGCGGCGGCTGGGGGCCGCTTAGGGCTTGATTTGTTAAATTAAAATTTTGAACAAGTTCATCATTTGGTTAAGAATAAATTCCAACACCTCCTAAATTCATACAAAATTTAAAATACCTTCTACTTAAAGAATAATTACACACTTTTTTAAATTCTTTCTTATCTAGATATGAGTAGGTATATGACCTTGCCGTATTTCTTAGAATGTGTGAGTTGTTTGTGCAATACAAATACATGATATACTATGTTTGTAAAGCATCAATTGTGAATTTTACACACAGCACAGTGTAGCTAATATGGCTAGGAAGCCACTAGGAATGTGTCTACGACATAGGGTTGACATCCTTGTCTAATTGACAAGGATGTCAACCCTATGTCGTAGGTTACACACTCAATCTGACATGAGTTCAGTCTATCAATCTGAGATTGATGCCAGATCGATGGCTAAAAAATACATAGTAAAAAAATGATCAATTCATGGGTTAGACATTCAGTTTTGTGTCAATCTTTACCAGATTGATGGAACAGATTGATGAGAAATTGAATGTATAACCTACATCCAACTGTGCCAAATTCCATCAAAGGTGCAGTCGTTTTGAAGCCGAATGGATGGAAGCTTTCCTTTATGTTATTAGTACAGAAAAGGTCTTAGTCAACAACTTGGACTAAAGGTTTGTGCACATTTAGACCCACATTTTCCATACATTTTTTCATTATTGCATTTACAGACGTAAAAAAATTATGGATACGCCTGCAACTCCACAACAAGATTAGCAATAATAGTCCCACCGACTTCAAAAAAAGGAGGTTATCAATTCGACGTATATGTATGTAATATTTCCAGAATTTTCGTATATGTTAGTCTTTATCAGTGTCTGAACAAATGTGCCAAATTACAAAAGTGTGTATGTATGTTTATACAGGGTGCAATTAAACCTACCTACCAAATTTTTATTTTTTAATTAGTTGTTTTGATTTTTATTTTTTAATTAGTTGTACTGTGTACATAAGTTAATTGATTTTTTAAAATACGCATTAATGCAAAGGATGTGGTTTAGATTTATCATAAATTTCTAAAGTGCTTATTTTTCGTAATTAAAAAGTTGTAATTTTCGATTCTTTTGATGTGTATCAAATAATTTTATGTATTCTAAACATACCTGTCTACGTCCTTTACATTTGACGGTCCTAAATTCGTCAAAGTATGAAGGGAAAATTCGCAGCTTATGATAATAACAAGAATGCAGTGACGGATTAGCCCTTAATCAAATTAAGCAATTGCCTATGGCATCACGTCTGAGGGGGCACCAGAAGAGTAAAGGTTCAAAGACCGATTCTAGTTGAGATACGGATTGGGGGGCCCACAGGCATGGATTGCTTAGGGCATCAAGTAGTCTTAATCCGTCACTGCAAGAATGTCAATGGAAGGGCGGGGCGGGGCCGGGCCGCACATGTGTCCATATTTTGTGGTGTTTGGTAAGATAACTTTCGGAGGCTATTTCTCAAAATTTTAGTACTGAGTGATTATAAAAGTACTACGTGTATTTTTATTTTTACAAAGGTGTATTTTTATTACGGATCAATATATCCAAATTTGGCAGGAAGGTTAAATTGCAGCCTGTATATTTGTGTTCACTATCTCTGGAACTATCATACCGATTTTTCAACTTAGTGTATAGTGCAAGTTTCATTAAAACTGGTTCAGTAGTTTTTGGAGATAATTCGTTAGTTTTGGGAGTTTTAATTCTCAATTACGTATAATTTTGAAGTCGCTTTTATCTTTTTATTTCAAAATAATCTTTAATTCCAAGTTTTGTTATACCGTTCTAAAAAAACCCAATTATCTTAAAACTAACAACTTAGGACATTCCTCATTATTGCAGTCGAGCCTTCATATAGAACCTCCTCCTTTTGGAAGTCGGTTAAAAAGAAGCTGCATTAAATCTCTTTGTTTATCAAGTACCAACTTTTTCGTATTTATGGTTAGACCATAAGAGGACTTACACGACCGCTACTTTATATGCTCGCATCTTTTAAAGGGGTGACAGACGTGCGAGTAAGTACGCGGACTTATGGCTCGACGATCTTAATCGCCTGTGTGTCACCTAAAAACCGCGTACTTAAAGGAGTGACAGACGTGCGAGTAAGTACGCGGACTTATGGCTCGACGATCTTATACTGCGGGCAGCACCCCCATCCCCCGCAAGGTCCTTAAAAGCATTTTCTCGGCGAAAAACAAAAAAAAGGCCTACTCAGTACTCAAGAGTACTGACTATTTATACCGGCCTTAATCGCCTGTGTGTCAGCAAACAGCCGCGATCCACGAGCAGCGAGCCTGGGGACATGGTAATCCAGTGCGTCCGACGTCGAGCCGAGTAAGTTCGCGAACTTAAAACCCGCGTACTTTAAGTTCGTACGTCTATCAGGCCTTTTACGGTGAGTGACAACTGACAAGCCTCGGGAAGTCGCCTTGAATACAATATGTTCCGATCTATACAAATAAATAAAACTGAAGTGCCTTGACTTAATGTTGATACTAAATATGATTCTTATTTATTTTTTGTGTGGTCCAAGTATAGTTTCAGTTTTTTTATGTCCATTGGTTGAATAACTATGAAAAAAAAGTATAAACGTGCGCGCACAGTTGCTCGTGCTACATGGTTCTACAGTCTACAGCTGCAGGAGTTACCATTTTGTCTGCTTGTTGCATTTTGTCTACACTCTACTGACCACTTTGAAAAAAAATATGCTCTAGCGCCCCCTTTGTATAAATTTAAAATACATCCAGATGAAATAAATCATCCCCCCAAGCCTCTACACAACGCCCCATTTTTTTTCTTGGTCCCACACCCCCCTTTGGACCTTCAGCGCCCACAAGGGGGCGTTATCGCCCATTTTGGGAAAGGCTGGTCTACAGTCTACACTCATGCAATGCCCGAACCCATCCCATTGTGAGCCAGCGTAAAGCTTTGCTTTTTATAATCTGTGCAAAATTTAAGACCATATTTTGTGCTGTTGAAACGAGAACATTCCCTTATAATTTGAACAAAACTTACCATACGTGGGAGAGCCATGCTTCGGCACGAATGGGCCGGCTCGACCGGAGAAATACCACGTTCTCACAGAAAACCGGCGCTAAACAGCGCTTACGCAGTGTTACGCCGAGGGAGTGAGTATACCGGATGCCCAATCCCCTACCATATTCCCGTCCCTACCCTCCTCTATTACCTCCCCTTCCCATCCCTCCCCTATTCCCTCTTAAAAGGCCGGTAACGCACCTGCAGCTCTTCTGATGCTGCGAGTGTCCATGGGCGACGGAAGTTGCTTTCCATCAGGTGACCCGTTTGCTCGTTGGCCCCCTTATTTCATTAAAAAAAAACCGACAAAAAAACGACAGTTTTCAAATTATTGCTTACTCGCTTCGTAAGTTCCTCCACTCATGTCTTATATTACGCTCCTTGGACATCTACATTTTGTATGGAAACATCCTGCGCACATCCAATTTTCTGTGAAAATGGCGCCATTTTCTTCATCTCGTGACTGTAGCTACACAATTTACTCATAACTCTCAAGGTTTCTTTTGTTTTCAGTTTCATGTAAATGAACCATGTAACTGGTGATAAGTATGATTAATCACCTTTTCATAACGGTTTCACAAGAAAATGTTAAATGGTAATCCATTGTTTAATGGCTATCCATAATCCATACTAATAATAATATTGAGTACATATTTATTTTTTGTGATTTGGTTGAAAAATAGACCGCATCGTTCCTTTCTTTACCCTTCAAGAAAAAAGCGTATTTATAGTAACGCGAGGCTGGTAAAAATTGGCCATAGCGGAACTCTAACCTCATCGCAATTCGCAATAGACACATCGCATTTTTAGACTTTTTAGGGTTCCGTACCTATTACTGAGACTTCGATGTCTGTCCGTCTGTCTCCAGGCTGTAACTCAAGAACGATAATAGCTAGAGAGCTGAAATTTTCACAGATTATGTATTTCTGTTGCCGCTATAACAACAAATACTAACACAAAATAAATTAAATATTTAAGGGGGGCTCCCAATTCCCATACAACAAACCTGATTTTTCAAAAATTTTTTGCTCGGTATCAATGATTAGGTACAACAGGTAGGCACTTGAAATTTTCACAAAAGCCTTAATTATATTATGTGTACTTAAATAATTAATAATAATATTTAAATAACATAAAAATTTAAGGGGGGCTCCCATACAAAAAACACAATTTTTGGCCTACTTTTGCTGTATGTGCTATCGGCAAAGATTGGCCAAGAGCAGCGAGCTAGCTCGGCCGACGGCACTGTCTCTCCACTTCACTTCTTGGTAGGTGTGACAATACCATCAAGGATCACTGAATCCACTTCCATTGTGAAAATCCAACGAGGATTCCATTACCATGGAATAGGTGGATGATCAGGATGCATCTAAAACTCTAAAAAATTCCAAGTGATCTGATGAAAGGCTACAAACTGTTCAAAATTCGTGGGTTCGACTCCCGCGTTGGAAACATGTTATTTCCAAGTTTGGTTAGGACAATGCAGGCTGATCACCTGATTGTCTGACAAGTAAGATGATCCATGCGTCGGATGGGCATGTAAAAAGTCGGTCCTGCGCCTGATCTCTCGCCAGTCGTGTCGGTTGTCCGTCCCACTGGGTTATGAGAGTAAAGGAATAGAGAGTGCTCTTGTGTACTGCGCACACACTTGGGCACTATAAAAAATTACTCCTGCGTAGCTGGCCTGGTTTCAATGAAACCGGCCACCGTCGCCGAAACCGGTGTGGGAGCTATTATATTATTATTATATTATGTTACACTTGATTTTTTCGATTGTTATTTCTTTTTTACGTTAATTGTAAATAAGTACTTTATCTATGCAGTGACGTAACCTTAAACCTATCAATGATAAATAGTTTATAAGTAAAGTTGTGTATTTAAGGGGTACCAGGGTTTTTTTATAAAAGCTTTTGACACCAATTTTGTTGACATCGCGCGCTTTAAACTGAAGTCCACGCGGACGAAGTTGCGGGCAGCTAGTAGAATATAAAACAGCTCTAAAGAGTCTGTAAAACTCAAGCCGCGTAACGAGCATGTGACTACGTCAATCATCAATTAGATACTATCACCTCGACCGTCAAGTTCTCATACATATTCATTACAGAGAAAAAATCACGTATTCAGTTACGCCGGATCCTGTTTTGTTATTGTTTTGCCTTTTTACAAATTACAAAAAAAAAAATACAAAAAAATATTCCAGACGACCGCGGGCGGCGCTCCTTGTTTGCCGTAAAATGAAATGAAAGTACCTATATCAAATGAAGACGTTTTTCTCGCATGTAGTTCTGATTTTGTCCCACAAATGCCGAGACCTTATTCAGTACAAGCAATAGTTATGGATCCATAGCGAATCGTTTAATTGTCTGACTCCCTGACCGTTATCAATGATAATTGTGTTAGAATTGACAATGTGGGTCAGGGACGTTGACACCGTATACAGGCGAGACGAAGCCCACTAACGAAACGCCTGATCGATCGGGATATTTTCAGGGTCTTTGTAAGGGTGGCTGAGCACGGATAGCTTTACACCGGGTTGGTTAGCTTAGCTTCTATTATTTCGGTTAACCCTCGCTAAAACTTCCATCATCGGTATGATTTCCTTATAATAAGTTAACTTTTAACTGCAAGTAGAAGTACTATAACACCTCCATAGTGTGGATCGCAGACACAATAGATTTTCAGTTATTATGCGGCAGCCGGCTGCCGCTTGGGGATTGATGGGAAGTCTTTGAATGGAACGTTTAGCTTCCTTTGTCGACTATCCCTCATCTACGGGAACCATCAGTACGATTTCGTTAAAATCGTACCATCAGTAGCATTTTAAACGGCAAATTTTACGACAGCAAATCGTTTTGAGTTTTGATTGTGATATTTCTCTTAATTTCATTATTACCTATGAAATCTTGGATGGATATATTTGGTAGACAACTATCATAATTTCACAAACCATACTTCTGTATTATGTTATCTAGCAAGAATCTTCCAGACCTCTACAATATACCTAAGATGTTGCATCAGAAGATGATGCAATGCATACAGGTGTCATATAGCAGTATCAAGACTTCTGAAGATGCTATCTGGTGTAAAGGATATCCATCGTTAGGAGCTGCAATCATGCAGCCATTTGAAATATTCCCCGAGGCACAAATGTGAACAACGCTAAGTTTAGATGTGAGATATCAAATGAAGACCACACGGGAAAAACAAGGAATGTCAAAAAAGTAGAATTAAGAGAAAAACTGTTTTTAAAGTTTGAAAGTCTACATTTCTTTCATTTTAGACTCTTTTAAGTGAAATATTGAAGCAACTTATTACTAGGTTAACAAATGCTTTGCCTGTACATATTTCTAAAACTTGATTTGTTTTAAAAAATTTAAGCTATGGTTCAGAATCTGAAATTAGTGACTACATTCCATAGCTGAAACCATCGATGTCAATTAACATTCCTGGTTTTTGCTTTGCATTGACATTCACTATTACAGCTCAGTTATAAAAATAACATTACAAATATTTAACATTTCTATGATACTTTTATAATACATAATAATAATAATAATATATTAAACATATATTTAGCATTTTTTTTTATATTTTGGCCTTAATTTCTTTAAAACAAACAAAGTGTCAAATGACAACGACGGTTTTTAACGTTTGACGCGCGGACATAACCGTTTCTTGCCATGGACCAACAAATACAAATTGAACTAGTTATAACAGTTGACTGCGATGATTTTACCCAATTCTGATTTTTGTAATAGAATCTTTCCCTAAAAAGCTAACAGATGGCATTAAAAAGTCAGTTTCACAAAAAAGGTGACATTCCTTGTTTTTCCCGTATGGTCTTCAAATGTTATTAAAGATTGTAAGGATTACAAGAGGTAACTTCTCGTAACTTAATACAAACCTTATATAAATAATTAAATAATAATATGTATCTATTATGGAGAGATTCGTATTTCTAGTCTCTACGCTTGAGACTTGAGTTCAGGTGTTCACATCTATCTACATTTTCTGATAAAGTGCCGGATAGGCTATCCACAACTTTTTTGACAGATTCTATCTGTCGAGTTAAGTGGTGGATAGCCTATAAAGCACTTATCAGGAAGTGGTGAAACAGGCCCTAAAAGTAACAGAATTCCAAGCAATCAAGGAACAACCTGATATGTCCAACATCAGTTTTTGCTAGTGAATTACTATGAACTGTTTATTCTTATCTTTGCATAAAATGTTTCCATATTCCATTATATCTCAATATTGTAATACGAGTACCGTTTAAATATCCACGTGCTGGCATGTACGACAGGATATCAGCAATTATAATGGCTCTGGCTTCTACGTCATTGTTATTGGTATTCTAATAGGCTTCTGGACCTGTTTTATGCGTATGAGGTGAATAAAGATTGACAGAATTAGTAAGAGAGATTCTTGCATTGTATATGTTCTGTCCCATTTTTCCGACGACCTTGACTTTCTAGTTACTCAAACTCAAACTTTTTTATTCAGAATAAATTTCTGCAAATGTTCTCTGAACGTCTACATGATGCCTACCACCGGTTCGGGAACTAACCCGGCGAGAAGAACCGGCGTAAGAAACTCGCTCAGTTACTCGTAGGTTAGGTAAACCAGCCAGGCAAATGACAAAAAACTCTGACAGCCCTAAAGATTCTAAGAACATCGCCATTCTCCATCCTATTACGAAATTTAGAATTCCTTACTGATTAACTTATTAAATTGAGCTGAAGCTTAAAGGGCAAGTCGTTCAAGAACCTTTACCTAATAAATGCCAATATAATTCGCATAGTTTACTGGCAACACAACACATCTATTACGATTTCCTGCTTATCATGTAATATTCTCGCAACAATATTTGCTCGTTGTCGCTAGAGCGTTTTCTCGAAGGTCACCCTGTGTAATTTCCAGTAATGCGGTCATCTAACGAGCTGCACGGTATCCGTAGTTCGCGCTGAATTATACTTATCATAATTACGCTAGGGTTGTTGCATGCCATAATATAAACTAGTTATAATAATTCCAGAAATCTTGTAAGTGGCTTAAAGTTAGTTAAGTCTAGTGGCGAAAAAAAAAAACATAGTCGAAAGCGAGAACTAATAAATTTCACAATCGGTTCATTTTATTCATTGTTGCTGTTGAAAATGTTTCGAAATAAAATATTATAATATGTGGCACTCCACAGAGTCCACACTACATAAATGTTACGAACTTGCTAGCCTCTTAAAAGGAGCACAAGATACCACCTGCATCTCATCTTTCAAAAACATATATTTTTATTTGGACCAGATTTTTGAGGTAGGTACCATAAACCATTAGACCATCTACACACCAAAGTCCAAAAGGTGTGTAGATGGTCTAATGGAGTGGCGCAGTTTGTAAAAACTAAAACTCCTTAAAAAAGAAAAAAAACTTAAAACCTTTACCTATTTAGGCAAGATAAATAGGAAATCAGATAATTCCAATAAAATCATAATATCAGATAATTCCAATAAAATCATAATATTAAATTGACAACCCTAGTGCAACTGCGCTGCGGTGTTGCATATATCCACTTCCAGTGTCAACCAATCGCAGCCCTCAATACTCAGGTGGGCGATCTGATTCACGTTTGTGGGCATCAAGGACTCTGCTGAGAGAAATGGAACCAACACCACAGCGTATTTGGACAACGCCAAAATTGCCAACATATTAGGTCTGTTGACAAGTGGCAACACAATTTTATGAACTGCGTTATTAATTCAGTAATTCCGCTGCAAACTGTGTCGCAAAGTCATCGTTTCAAAGCCATTAGAAAGGGATATTGAAAGAAGATTTTAAATATTTCTTAAAAATTGGACATTGGAGTAAGAAATGGAGTAAAGTTGATTGTTAAGGTAAAGTTTGCTCCTGTCGATACTAATATTATAAAGCGGAAGAGTTTGTTTGTTTGAACGCGCTAGTCTCAGGAACTACTGGTCTGATTTGAAATTCTTTCACTATTAGATAGCCCATTTATCGAAGAAGGCTATATTTTATCACGCTAAGACTAATAGGTGCGAAGAAATAGAGGAAAATGTGGAAAAGACGGGGGGAAATTATTTGAAAGGCTTATCTCACGAACTACTGGAGCAATTTTTCTGTTATTTAAGAAGTATAAGACCATGTGAAGGATCATAGGTTATATTTTGTAGACTAAAAATTTGTCTGTGAAATATCTAATTTACGCGGGCGAAGCCGCGCGTAACGTCCAGTATGTTATAAAAGTGCTAAAGTAACAAATGAATATCTACGTACTAGTACAAAGACAAAATATTAGAATACGAGATGATGACAGAAGTGTTGACGAGCATTTAATAATGGATGTTGGCGAAAAATAATTACTGTGAGCTGCAAATGGCGTGTTGGAATACATTAAGTATCGGAGCAGAACTATGTAACATAATGTTACATAATGTTGGCGTAATAAGCTTTTTGTTGCGAAATAAATGTGAGAATGATACGATCGTGAATTGATTGTTTTGCGACTTATTCGTTGTTTGACTGTTTGAACGGTTTAAACTTTAAACAGACCATTACTTGGTTATTAAATCTGGAATCACGAAAAAAAAGAGATCGTCTCTTTTTTTTTCAAAGCTGATCATTAAAAAAATTGGCGAAGACAATAAATACTGTTTATGAATGATGCCTTTTAGGGTGAAGCGTAATTTTGTGAGTCGTGAGTCGCAGAATTTCTGCCGCGTAAATATCTTTTCATACAAATCATGATTCACAAAATCACGCTCGTGTGAATCAAACAGGACTTTTGTATGAAACTGAATGCAGCAGAATTTCTGCCAGCCGAAATTCTACAACTCACAAATTATTATGCTCGTTAGCTTCACCCTCAGTCCGTGATAACAATCTTATATCTTTAAACGAGCAATTCTTGTATATATATACTAGATGTTCCGCGCGGCTTCGCCCGCGTAATTTAGGAATGTCGCGGAAACTGTACATTTTTCCGTAAAAAAAGAAACCTATGTCCTTTCACGTGGTCTATTCTTCATGTGTGCCAAATAACATAAAAATTGCTCCAGTACGTTCAAATGTCATTTTATTCGTGTTTTATCGAATACCGACTACCGAGCAAAGCTCGGTCGAATAGCTAGTAGTATTAAAGTTTGGAGAGAAACTTGTAAACAATCTACAATAGACCTCTACGAAACCCCGTTTATTGTAAAGAAAATGTATATACTTAATCAAAGTTGTTGGACAAAGTTGTTGGGTGACTACGTGATACTTCGTCAGACGTTGAGAGACTAACTAAATGGCACCATTAGTTTACGTCAATGTACAATAATTTACATTGGTAGTAGGCTACTACCAATGGCGAGATGTTACTAGTGGCTACTACTAGCAGCCACTAGTAACATCTCGCCACTAGCGTCTGACATTGACCATTGAGATTTGAGGTGTATTTTTACGATATTTAAATTAGTGTAGACTGCATACCGACATAACTGATGTTATCGTGACGCAAATATTATAATTTGTGTAGTGTTATTCCAAAAGTTCTATTTCCGTTCGCCGCACCCACCCACCCTATGAACGCTCAGAAGTCAGAGTTAATCGCGCGCTGCTCGACATGACAAGATTCGTTCGAAAAATGTGGTGAAAACGCCGAAGATGATCGTTTGAAATGAAGCGAAATGTAAGTAATTTTGCATTTTTCTTAAATAAACGGGGGCAAACGGGTCACCTGATCGAAAACAACTATCATCGCCCGTGGACATTCGCAATGAAGAGTAGTTCGTTGCCGGCAATGATATAATAATAAAAAACTCAAAGCAGATATGTTACTACCGCGCGCGTTGTGAAGCTTCAAATACGACCCAATTGGGTCGTCTTTTATTTAGTCTGTCTCTTTTATGTAAATGGCATTTCGTATCTTTTGTTTCACTTATCTGTCAAATTTGTCAATGTTGTTCGGAAGAGATTTAAGCCGGAAAATAGTATGAACGTAACAGATCTGTATAAGTAGAATATTAGAATATCATTGGTTGCCGGCCTTTATGACAACATTTCGCCATGTTGTGACGTCACTGCATTGTTGTTATTATCTAACAGAGTTTTGAATTGAGTCTTGACTCTTGTCACGCTGCAGACGATGTAGTTTACATACGAATACGATGTAGTTTACATACTTAATCTGTTCCTACTTCCTAGTTACCATTTACCGAATAGACGCTTTTGCTCACTGTGATTGTACTTAATATGTGATTTTTTGGCGAATAACCCATTTGAATCTTGCCTTAACTTTACTGTAGATCCAATTATTGATGTTGGAGATTAGCTCGTGTAAACGAAAAATGATGTTATACTGTACTCAGCGAAACATGGCGGTAGCGGTCACTGACTCCCTGTCAAAAACTTGTCATTTTTAACCCCCGACAAAAAAAGGGGTGTTATAAGTTTGACGTGTCTGTCTGTCTGTCTGTTTGTCTGTGTGTGTATCTGTCCGTGGCATCGTAGTAGCATCCAAACGGGTGGACCGATTTTGATCTAGTTTTTTTTGTTTGAAAGCTGACCTGATCGAGAGTGTTCTTAGATATAATTCATCATCATCAGCCTGTTCAGTGCTGAACAATCAGGGTTTATCTGGTTCATGAAAGGCCGTTGGCAACTTGTAGTCGTTTGATGGGTTTTATATTTCATTCTAGTTCGTGACATTTGTGAATATACAATATACGTATACACATAATAATAGAAAGTTGACCTGGTGCTGCAGCATCACCTGGTAATCAATAGGATATCCAACTCCTCGCCAACTTAGAGCAGAGGTTTCGTATTTGGGCTCATTTTAATTGCGACAACCAGTAAGAAGTAAATAAACAGTAAATATTGACATGCTGCTGCTGCAGCATCACCTAGATTCTATAGGAACCGAGCTTCGTATGAACCCAAAGTGGAGATTTAATGTTTGGGCTCATATTAACGGCCTCATCGAAAAGGACATTGATAGAATATGGTAATTATGAGAATATGATTGTGTTGATAGGAATTATTCTGCACTATTTAAACCAACACAAGTTTAAAAAGTATGAAATAAAATTAAATTAAGAAATTAAAAAAAACCCCCGCCAAACTACTTTAAAAAGTAATGAAATAATATTAACTGCCTTTAAGTTCAAATAATTCCTAACTTGTGTAAAGTAATATTTTAGTCCATAATTGTTGTTAAGGTGTGTCGGGGGACCGCTTATGTAGATGTTTGATTTCACATAACAAGTTTAAGGATCAATTCACAGCGAACTGAATCGAGATAATAATCAGCGACTTGGCGGTTGTAGGTTGTAGTTTACTTGGCGGTCCCCCGACACACCTTGACAACAATTATGGACTAAAATATTACTTTACACAAGTTAGGAATTATTTTAACTTAAAGGCAGTTAATATTATTTCATTACTTTTTAAAGTAGTTTGGCGGGGTTTTTTTTTTCTACATATAAACCGCGATTGACAATGAAATGTTAGATGTTGTCAATCGCGGCTTTGTATAGAAAATGACAAGTTTATGACCGCTACCGCCATGTTTCGCCGAGTATAGTATAGCTATCATCACAAGTGACAATATAATTTAAAATAATATAACGTGTTTATACAATGACTAGATGTCCCGCGCGGCTTCGCCCGCGTAAATTAGAAATTTTACAGAATCCGTAGGTACATTTTCCCATAAAAAATATTTCCCCCGTTTTTCCCACATTTTCCTGAGTTTCTTCTGTCGTATTAGTCTTAGAGTAATAATATAATATAACCTTCTCGATAAATGATGAGTCTTACTCGATAAATGATCTATCTAACACTGAGATAAGTTTTTAAATCGGACCTGTAGTTTCTGAGATCGACGCGTTCAAGCAAACATACTCTTCAGGTTTATAATATTAGGTAGATATAGATTTTTTTTAATTATCGCTTGACAAACTCGAGTCTCGATCTAAAAGACTATGATATGGTAGTGATGATGATGATGATGATGATGAAGAATGTAATTTGCATAGTAGCATATGCTTTCTGTTCTTAAAACAACGCCGAAACTCCCAAACTTGTATCTATAAAGAATCAGGAATTCTCTCAGCACCTTCCGAACCACAGTATACCAGGTATATCTCGGTGCAAAATCTTACTTGTTGGTAGCATATGCTTAGAATACTTCTCACGAAACCGAAGTCACCATATGTTTCCCTATAAGTTTTGAGGAGTTCCCTCGATTACTTATGGATCCTTCATCAGATCATCACTTTTCTGAATATAATACCAAATTGGGATGATACTCTATATACCAAAAGAAAAATTTTGAAAATCGGTTAACCAACGGCGGAGTAATCGTTGAATATAAGAAAACGAACATAACACCTCCCCCATTTTGAAAGTCGGTTAAAATTGTAGCCTATGTGTTATTTATTTAATATTTTAATCAGCACATGAATTGAATAACAAATTTTTTTCAAATTAATCGTAGCACCATCTGTCAGGACAAACTAAAATTGAAATAGAATAATATTGAATGCGATGATAGCGCCGTCCGCCGGATCTAATGTAAAACATTCCAAAATCAACAACTCCTTATAAATAAGAAATTAATTGAAAAAACATTTTCCAGTAGACCAAACTGTAAATCTAAACCATTCTCGAATCTCCACGAACACACACAAAAAATTTCATCAAAATTGGCCAAGATAAGATAAATCCGTTCAGCCGTTCTCGAGTTTTAGCGAGACTAACGAACAGCAATTGATTTTTATATATATAGATTTATCTTTCGATTTCTATATAGTCTTATTAAAAAAATAATCGGACAGAGTAACAACTTAAGTTAGCTAAAATAAAAAAATAATCGGACAGAGTAACAACTGAAGTTAGCTAAAATTGTGTTTATTTATGTACTATGTATTTTGAGACTATGCAATTTTGTCGCGTTCGCGATTCACTTTCACTTTTGTTGAGTTTCAGAACGCGATATTAGGTCCTCCAACGCGCACGCGAATTTGAACTTTATGCAGCGGTAATAAATTACAAATTGACTCTCCATTTTATTTAGAAAACGTTTGTATGGGAAATAGAAAAATGCTGTTTTGAGGATTTTCCCGGCAATTATTCGAATTTTTCTCACCTTTTAAACCTTCCCTAGACCTCCACGAATAATTCAAGACCAAGATAAGATAAATCCGTTCAGCCGTTCTCGAGTTTTAGCGAGACTAACGAACAGCAATTGATTTTTATATATATAGATTGCTTAACAACTGCAAATTCAGGCTTGTTGGTTTATCCACAATGAAGTTATAGGGGCTCAAAAGGAGCCTGAGTTAGTTCGAGAAAAGGATGGTACGGTCGTGCCGCTTTTTTGCTCGACTGGGCGGGGGCACTGCCGTGCCCCCAGATAAAACGAGCGAAAATGATTACAAGCACTCGACGTTATTACAATGTGCAATTTTGCGTCGTGACAACACTCCAAGTGCATCATTGAATTAAATTGCCAATAACACTGAGTGGTCAATGGTGAATGGTGATTATCTTATCTTGAAATGTATGTGACCATGTAATTGTTTAAATGTCACTCTAGTTAACAAGGGAAATTAAATTTTTCAAATGATAATATTATGCAAATATCAATGACAGGTGATTCTCAGCATAGATTAAGGAATATTACGCTAAGATCGGGGCAGAGGGCGCTACTAGCATGGACTGTAAATAATCCGACCAATGCACACGTCATAACTCATATCAAATTATCAACAGAAACGTTGTATAATTATTAGTTATATGTCGAACAAAATATTTAGTGTACTGTCTATGCTGGTGCTGCACTTTCATATATATATGTCTATAATATGTAATTTTATCTATAGATAGGTTCTTGATTTTATTGTTAAGTTTTCTGTTATAATGACAACATACTGTCTATGCTGGTGCTGCACTTTCCTATATATATATATATATATATATATATATATATATATATAGGAAAGTGCAGCACCAGCATAGACAGTATGTTGTCATTATAACAGAAATATATATATATATATATATATATATATATATATATATATATATATATATATATATATATATATATATATATATATATATATATATATATATATATATATATATATATATATATATAGGAAAGTATAATGACAACATACTGTCTATGCTGGTGCTGCACTTTCCTATATATATATATATATATATATATATATATATATATATATATATATATATATATATATATATATATAGGAAAGTGCAGCACCAGCATAGACAGTATGTTGTCATTATAACAGAAAACTTAACAATAAAATCAAGAACCTATCTATAGATAAAATTACATGTCCTGACTGACTGACTGATTCATCATCGCTGAGCAAAAACTGTAAAAGTTACAGCCACGAAATTTGGTGAGTAGGGTTGTTCTATTAAGTAGACACCCACTAAGGAAGGAATTTTGAAAATTTTACCCCGAAGGGAGTGAAATAAGGGTTGAAAGTTTTAATGAAAGTGCGTTTTATCTTGAGTTAGAAACATGAAATTTTATGTTTGGGTTACTGATTAAAAATAATTGGATACGTGTTTAAGCGTTTCTGAAAATTCTACCCCCAAGGGGGTGAAATAGGAGTTGAAAGTTTATTTAAATGAAAGTCCGTCATGTCTTAAGTTAGAAACATGAAAGTTTATTTTTGGACTGCTGATTAAAAATGAATGGATAGGTATTTAAGCGTTTTTAGAAATTCTACCCCCAAGGGGGTGAAATTGGAGTTGAAAGTTTGAATGAAAGTCCGTTATTTCTTGAGTTAAAAACATGAAACTTTATTTTTGTGCTACTGATTAAAAATGAATGGATACGTATTTAAGTGTTTCTGATGATTCTACCCCCAAGGGGGTGAAATTGAGGTAGAAAATTTCAATGAAAGTCCGTCATTTCTTGAGTTAGAAACATGAAAGTTTATTGACGTTTGCGTTTGACGTTTGCTTAAATAGGGTCCGTTTTTACCCTTTGTATAAGGAACCACAAAAACAAAAAGGAGAAAACTATCCATCTTTGTTATTATAATTGTATGTTAACGCGGATGAAGTCGCGGCAACAGCTAGTATTATATTATATAACCCAAAGGTGACTGACTGACATGGTGATCTATCAACGCACAGCCCAAACCACTGGACGGATCGGCCTGAAATTTTGCATGCAGGTAGATGTTATGACGAAGGCATCCGCTAAAAAAGGGTTTTGATAAATTCCAACCCCAAGGGTTAAAATAGGAGATGAAAGTTTGTATATAATAATACTTCTTAACGCGAGCTAAGCCGCGTACAAAAGCTCGTGCAGAATCTATACTTAATATAATATTATAAAGCGGAAGAGTTTGTTAGTTTGTTTGTTTGTTTGAACGCGCTAATCTCAGAAACTACTGGTTCGATTTGAAAAATTCTTTCAGTGTTAGATAGCCCATTTATCGAGGAAGGCTATAGGCTATATTTTATCACGCTAATACTAATAGGAACGAAGAAATAGAGGAAAATGTGGAAAAACGGGGCAATTATTTGAAAGGGCTGATCTCACGAACTACTAGAGCATTTTTTCTGTTATTTGGGTGAGATAAGAAGTAGACCACGTGAAGGATTATAGGTTTTTTTGTGTACTAATTAGTCTGTGAAATATCTAATTGACGCGGGCGAAGCCGCGCGGAACGTCTATTTTGGTATAAAGATACTTTGAGTCCCGAAAAAAACATAGGATACATTTTGTCCCGGAAAAATTACTGTTTACTGCACAATATACTTTTATGATTTGCCTGTAAACTATTCAATCTATTTTCATGGAATTTAGTATGGAGATACTTTGAGTCTCGAGAAAGGACAAGGAATACTAATTTTGTCCCGGAAAATGTACGATTCCCGCACAATAAGATTTTATGATTATTGCCTAAAGTCTAAACTATTCAATCTATTTTGATGAAATTTGGTATGGCAATACTTTTAGTCTCGGGAAAGGACAAGGGATACTTTTTATCCCGGAAAATATACGGTTCCCGCACAATAAACTTTCATGATTCTCGCCTAAACTATTCAATCTATTTTAATAAAATTTGGAATGGAGATTGGAAATACTAATTTGAATCTGGGACAAGGAATGTTTTTTGTCCCGGAAAAATGTGTGATTCCCACACAATATACTTTTCTGATTTACGCGTAAACGACTCAATCGATGTACGGGAACAACTATAAAGTCCACGCGGACGAAGTCGCGGGCAACAGCTAGTATAAGATATGAACAAAGAGAAAAAACAATATATTTTAGTTACTTGGAAAAAAATAAATCAAGATAATCTTTCTTTGGTGAATTTAACCTTTGTAAAGGAAGTGTCTGAAAGCTTCACCTTCAAGCGGTTTGTGAATATTTTCACGTGGCCTTGTAATGATTTGACCTGGTTTATAATTTATTTTTAAAGAGAACCATTTTGTATTATTCAATTGCGATTAGTTTACAATAATTTATATTCTGCACAATTATTTCAATTAAGTAGAAGCTGTAGAAATCAATATCTAAATTTCAATGTTCCAAATTACGAGCAAGTAGGCGTATCCAGATTGTGAATTAAGGACTAGTCATTGTACAGGTTGGTTACAAGGTAAACAAGGCTTTACTGAGGCAAGTCTACCTTAATTTTGCTTTTGGGTCTAGACTCTAGACTAAGAAACTTTTTGGGTAATAAAATTCACCCATTCACAATGAGTGTCTTTCCCGATGAATTCTTTCACGATATCTCTATCATAAACATGTAAAATGTTCCAAATATCCAAGTTCCAAACGATTTCCATGACATAAAATATTAAAACAATAATTATAATATCTCCCAAAATTCACATTTGTAACTCTCATCGCCCGAGTGCGTAATGCTTAAAAATAATTCCCCTTTTGTAAAATATGAGTTTGGCTTTGAGGTGACAATGTTCCTTTCCGTGGGTGTCAATGTCGTACGCCGGTCAAGGGTGGGGATAGTAGCTAAAATTGTTTTTATTGAGTACGCACTACGTGGGGAATTTAGAGAAATTGTTAGACACGATATAAACAAGCATGACCTGTTTGCCTGAATCTTGGAACGTAGGTAATGAAAATCACTTTGATTAAACAAATAATCATGCCAAAAAATGATAAGCTTTATCGGTTTTGTCTAGATTTTATAAAGCAGAACGAATTGTGTAGCTAATGGATAAAAGAGGTGAAAAATCGCAAAACGAGTTAAAAATAATTTTGTGCAAAAATAAAACCATCCCACAATGTTTACTTGACTGTCAATTAACATCTCGAAACAAAGCGAATGTTTAATAACAGAAGACAGGTTTCCTTAAAAAGAACGAATTATTTCTTTGTGCTCTGCACTTGTTGCATGTATCGATTTTCTTTGTCAAGCTTATTATTTCAACAAACAATATTATATATCTACAAAATATAAAGAATGAATAAACTAAACTCATCAAATTGAGGACACAGTAATTTTGAAGAGTCTGCGTATTTTGGCAAGACGTTTAGATTTGCAAGATTAACATTGAGTTCGTAAAATTCAGAAACGTAAACGACGCACTGTTTACTAACAACTTATAAAATATGTGACTAATCTTTAAAATTTCTTCTTGGTGTATTTTTTCCTCTTGGACCTAATTAGGCTTTGGAGTCTCGGCTTTTCATATTTTCATCTTAAACGCGAACATACTAAACTGAAATCTTAATGGCGTTGAAACCTACGAATAATAAAAACTAAGGAAACGTAACTCCCATACTTTACCGTTTTAAATTTGGTTCCTTTTCGCACACTAAAATATGACAAAAGCTACGAAACATTCTATATTTACACAAAATTGTGTACCGAATACATGTATAAAGTATGCATGTATTCGGGTCACATTTTGTGGACAAATTTTTTGACACAGTTTTTATTATTCGTAGGTTCAAACTAAATTATTATTTAAGAGGATACAACAGGGGCTAGAGAAATGAGAAAAAAAAGTACGTGTAATATCTATAGCTGTCTCCCTTACCTCAAGCCTATACCGCAGAACGCGATAGAGACAACTGCAGAAAATCCAGAAAATCAACGATTCGTTGTCCCCTGATTCCTTCTCCAAAACTTAACCGATTTAAGTACTTTTTTCATTAAAGATTAAAAAAAGGCTTGAGCTGTGTTCCTATGTTTTGCTTTTTTTGTATAATCTAGCCAAATCTGTTTTCTGGACGTTTGAACACAGTGGAAAATCTGGCCATTTTTTTTGGGTTTTTGAACGTTCATATCTTATTTGATAATTAAATTATGAAAAAAAAGAAAACATAGGGACATTGTATTAGTGGCCGTAGATATTCAGGAAAAAAATTATAACTCTACTAGCATTATCCAGGGAGGAAACAGGGGACAACGTTTGTATGGAAAAAAGGGCGGTGTGGAATCCTCTTAAGGTCGAATTTTGAACACAGGGCGACCTCTAGTTATTATTATTATTGAAAGCAACTTATATTTTAATGTAGGATAATTTTTCGGGGATACACCGTGTGTATATTTCGTGCTTTCTAAAGTTAAAATTTATTCGGAATTCCCATAATTTTGTCTACGGATGATCTATATTCATAATTCATTGTATGTGAACGTCGATTGATTTATCACACATGTTATGCATAAAAATGACTCTAAATCAGTCGGCATGTAATCCATCTTAGATTCATAATGTTATGCTCCATGCGTTTCTAGGTCAACGACCTCCAGTTAGTTACACATCGCCAAATCAGCTGATCATAACTGATCCATTGTGCTCACTACATTCCTTGTATTAGGACTACTGAGTACTAAATTGCATCAGTTGTTATTTTCATTGAAGAACTTTCGTTTTCGTTATCAGTTATTTTTCTTTCTTCTTACTGAACTTACTCTAATCTTTGTCAATCGTAATTCGTAAAAGCTGCTTAATTGTCATGTTAATTAGTTTTATGCCACTGATAATGTTATATGTCAGAGAATTAGCTCATTCTATTGTTTTCCCTCTGTCATACCACGCCATACTCATTTAGATCTTATCAAACTTTACATATTTACATATATATCACCTGAATTAAATGTGAGTGTATCGATTGAGACAGGCGCCAGACAGTCATCGATAAACAATATTTGCTAATATAATATTTATTTTTCGGCAACTAGTTTAAATTCATCACCATCCTTAAAGGAATTTTACCAATAATTTAATTTTTTGCAATATCAACTAACAATGTGTAAATGTGGCAGTGCAGCGTTATAATTATTTCTAAGAAAAGTTGACATCAACATCACATATTTGTACCGTGATGATATTGATAAAATGTTACTAAAAATCTACACATTTATTGCATGATATCTATTAAATTATGTAAGCCTGCATTCCTCTAAAAAGCTAAGTTAGACATGTAAATACTTTGTTTCTTAAAAACTAAAAACGTGTCCTAATAATCGTAAGTATGTTCTTTCCTTTTTTAAATTTCTTAATTTGCGATCGACAACGATTTATAATACAAGTTATACAAGATAATTAACTGACGCTTAAAATAAGTATTTAATATACAGGAAGATATATGAGATAATTCATAAAATGTAATAATTGCTTTTACAGTAATTTTTGTAATTTTTATGTTTTGGTGCAATTATTAAAAAAAAAAAAATTGTACATACTTGTCTTTTCTTGAGAAACAATTTCATGTCCCTGTACCTACCTACCTTGTATAAACTCCCTGCATGAAAAGTCTTAAAGCGTCTACAATTAGTTAAATGGTTAAGAAGACCTTAATCGGAAGACCTCTTGAGGTAGGTAACCTGAAATTTCTTTATTAGAAAACGGCGAACATATCCTTCCTCATTCCCCTCTGACTATAGTGTGAGTCGTGACTCGTGACATTTAGAATTAGGCACTGATCCAATTGTTTTCCGATTGATTCGACATATTATTATACCTACTGAGAATGTCTAATTGATGTGTCATATTTTGTTGCTAATCGTTGAAATTTTGGGCATAATATTTATCTAATTTCATGTTACCAGAACGACATTTTCCTGGTGGTTGGTCTTTATGTCAATTTATAGAGATGGGTAAAAACTTAAGTAGATTCAGGGATTGTTTATTTCGATGATATATTTTTTTGTTTCATTAAAATTTATGGTCTTCCCTCCTGCTTCCTGGATATCCTCAAATTTCTTATTAATTGCCCAGATAAGCTGACATATTGACGGTAGTTGGACGTTGCAATAAAAACAATGAATTATTTATTCGTTTACATTTGGAGCTATCGGCCTTCTGTGGTCGGTTCAATTTACTGTAAATGTATTGGCATTGCCTCTTAATGAAGACAATAAAATGGATATTCATGAATGAGTAAGATATTTTTTCCATCTCGTCAAGTGGACTTTTGAATTATGGGAATTGGATACAATATACGGGATATGATATAATATGTAAATGCTCTGGATAGTAGCATCACCCCAAACTTTTAATCGAATAAGTTTCATATTTCAGAAAAATAAACAGAATCATCATCATCATCATCGTCAAAGTAAATAGATATCGGCCTTCAGTTGTCTCCATTCTCTATAATAAAATCTATCTCGAAACAATTAATGAGAATAAGGATGACATTTACATTAAGTGGGTAAAATTATTGCTAAATTATTTCTCTTTACTGCATTGGACCTCTCTTCAAAAGATTTAGGCCAAGTTTTCGCTAGGAACTCACATTAACCCAATTTATTTATCGCTGTATTTTTCAAGTGCTATATTAACATACCTCGAAAATGTTTACAATAAATATTTCGTTTTTTTTTAATACTTTTTTACACGACCTAAAAATCAAACTCTATAGATATATGATATATTTATAATTCTTTCATTTTGTTTTATTTATCTTATTGAATAGCGTTTTATTTCTATTTGTTTATTTAGCCATTGAAAGTATTTCTATTATTAAATTTAAAATTATTACATTTTATAAAAAATTGAAATGCTCACCTATACAATGTTTATTAAGTTTAGATTGTATCTTTATTATCTCCAATCTCCATAATATGGATTTTCTAGAATTATTACTGTATTAAGCTAATCGTGTGGGCGGCATTACACATTATTCATTTTCGATCGACTAATGTCATTATTGAATGCAAATAATAACACCTTCCTCGAACCTTCGAGGTGTAGGGCGCAGGCGCGTTGTACAACGAACCGTAAAATTCGGTCGTGCATTGCTCGTTCCACATAGCTTTTGTATCGGCGAATCCGTTTTATTCCCGCAATGGACGATGTGCGGTTCTATAGCTACACTGGCTATACCCAGTCGAGATCCAACCACGCGATTCTCGAATAATCCAGACGTTTCTACCGTTCTCGTTTCGAACGCTCGTATAAATACGTTGGCGCGCTTCGAACCGGCTCAGTTGATACACAAAACGCGAAGAGGGATTGCATTCGAATTTCAGTATTATAGTTTCGAGAGTGTTGTGTCAGTGAAATTAAACATTCCAGTGTTTTAGAATATGGAATCTCCTGTTATTTTGGATAAGCCACCCGAAAATTATGCTAATGAGGTAGGTGTCTTGAATTTTTTTTTTGGTTTTGGGGAAATTTTTGAAAAATTAAAAAATAATGGACTTTTTATTATTTTACAAATTAAGTCGGTTGGATGCTAAATTATTAAAGCAAAAAATTTAATAATAATATGCGTTTTTCATGGTTTAAATTATAATTTTTCATACTTATTTTTTTTTCAAAATTAAGCAATCTTTGTGAAATTTTGCAAGTATTTTTATTTAATTTAAAATGTAGAGTTAGATGTAAAATATAATGACTGTTATTGGTTTTTATAATATTAATCCATCGTAAAAGAAACAGATTGCAAAACGATTGCTTTTCTTATATGGGCATTCAAGATCCAATTTGGTACTGTATAAAATACTCTTATTCAAGATGTTAGTCAGAGCATCATTATACTTCCATTCTAATATTATTTAAAATGCGAAAGTATGTTTGTCCGTCTGTCACCTCTTAACTCCCAAACCGCTGAACTGATTTTACTGTAATTTGGTATGAAGATACTTTGAGTAAAAAAAATGGGAAAAGGGACATAGGATACTTTTTCTTCTTCTTTGTCCACCCCATGTTCCCAGTTTATCTGGGGTCGGGTCTCCCTGAACGTTTGCGCCAGAATTTTCTGTTCTGGGTTGTCTCAGTAGTTAGGCTTTCCTGGTTGATCTCTCTCTTGATGCTGTTCCACCAGGTTGCGATACTTTTTACATAGGATACTTTTTATCCCATGAATTGTTAATAATGTAAGAAATGTAGAAAATCACATACGGTACTTGTGAGTTGTTTATGGCAGTTGGAAAACATTGTACTATAGTTTGTGCGTTCTAAGATGATATGGGTGACAGTTTTCATATTCCTTGCTACGGGTTTTTTTTACAAGAAAACAAAAAAAATCAAAATGTAATAAATTATATTCCATCTACAAAAACAAATGTTTCCTATAATTGTAAATGAATAAAAATGAAAAGATGACTTATTAATAAAAATTATAAATATTAACTGTGAAATAGGAGTATAAAATTATTGTTATGAAAACATTTGAAAAATGTCATATGCATGAAACGGAACTTATGTCAATAGAGATTGACTCTGTTGAATCGAAATCAAATCGATAAAAAAGGGCGGCCATCTTAAATCGCCGGCACCACTGAAATGTCAGTACGAAATCGATAATTTCGATTGCAATTCCTTTACGATGTGATTCGATATTTTTAAACTATCGATTAATTTTTGTTCGGTAACTTCCCTACTATTGTCAATTATAATGTGTCACGCATATCATCATAAAACGCACAAACTATAAATACTTATATTATATCGGCTACGATTGGTTTTATACATTTTTTAATGTTTGCCAAATAGGAGATACACTCTAGGATTAATGGTTCATAAAAATTTGAATAAGTCTAGGCGCGTTTTTAATTCTTAAAATGTCTGATAGCCCATACTCAAGTTGTAAAACACTTGTCTTTATCTAAGGGTTTATAAGAAGTCTTAGGTAAGAAGTCTCACTACTAGTATAGAGCTAGGTCCCTAAGTTTTTGAAGGGTCCGAGTTTTTTTTTTTTTAATTAAATAAGGGGGGAAACGAGCAAACGGGTCACCTGATGGAAAGCAACTTCCGTCGCCCATGGACACTCGCAGCATCAGAAGAGCTGCAGGTGCGTTGACGGCCTTTTAAGAGGGAATAGGGGAGGGTAGGGATGGGAAGGGAATAGGGGAGGGTAGGGAAAGGAATAGGGTAGGGGATTGGGCCTCCGGTAAACTCATTCACTCGGCGAAACACAGCGCAAGCGCTGTTTCATGCCGTGGTATTCCTCCGGTCGAGCCGACCCATTCGTGCCGAAGCATGGCTCTCCCACGTCTAATATCGTTTAGTGTATACTTAAAAATTCTTAAGATTCTAGGCAAACTAAATATTGAATCCAAGTCATCATGTCCAAAGTAACGATCCAAAAAACTAGTTCCACTTGAATTAGTTTATTACACTACCATCCTAATATAAACCTTCCACGAACAATACTAAGATGAGCCAAATCGGTTCAGTCGTTCTCGAGTTTAGGAAGACTAACAAATTTTTATTTTTAATTTTTTTAAGTGAAACTTAGCGATTTCGGAGGACTTGCTAAATTAAAACATCTGAAGATGTTTTATCGACCTGATCCATAAAAGCAGATCCTCTTAGATCGGGTACTAATAAATTGTTTTTTTACTTTAAGCGAAACTCAGCCATTTTGGAGAGCATTGCCTTTTCGGAAGTAGCCTCGTCGTCGGCAGATCTTATTTATTCGTGTATTTTATTTTGGTCACCACGTTTTTTTGTCACTGCAATTAATTGCAACGTCGAATTTGTTTATTTTTAAACATTTATACAGTGTGTAACAAAAATAAGTGATAATACTTTAGGGTGTGTACGTGTTCCTTGTAGAGAGTTCACTGTGAAAGTAGCAGCTCTGAAAGACGAAAAAAAATTTTCACTTTTGTATGGGCAAGGGTCCGAGCGTCACGAGTTTCCCCATACAAAAGTGAAAAAAAAATTTCGTCTTTCAGCGCTGCTACTTTCACAGTGAACTTTCTACAAGGAACACGTACACACCCTAAAGTATTATCACTTATTTTTGTTACACCCTGTATACGAGCCTTGAGTCAGTCCGCAAAAATTGCGTCGTTTTCGGTGACACTAACAAATAATACCTGCACGCTTAAAAAGTTTATTTTGTCTATTCAATAGTTGTTCGTGGTTTTTATATCGATCTCCAATATATTTTCGTATTCATTTAAGTCTTTATTTTCTTTCATATTCATTTAAGACTTTATTCAACAGGCTCGGCTTCATTGAAGAATGTAATAATCATTGATATGTAGAGAGAGATCTAGACTCCACAAAAATACTTTTAAATATTTTACTGTACCTCTACGAGTATAATCAAAAATTTGCACAAAATCTTAATTATTAATAACATACCTGATACCATTAATCTGAAACTAGGGAATTGATTAAAAGTCAAACATAATAATATTATATAAATAATTTATTGGCCTTAAGAGGATGCACCAGGGGCGAGAGAAATTGAAAATAGGTATTTGAAAATGTATTGCTGTCTCACCAGTCTCAAGTCTCCCACCGCAGAGCGCGATAGATGCAACACGACAAAAGTTCTAATAAAAGAATAGAAAATCTTCGATTCGTTGTCCGCTGATTCCTTCTCCAATTTAAGTACTTTTTTCATTAAAAATTAAAGCAAGGCTTGAGCTGTGTTCCTATGTTTTATTTTTTTTGTATATTTTAGTCAGTTTTGTTTTCTGGGTGTTTGAACATAGAGGAAAATCTGGCCAACTTTTTGGGTTTTTGGACGTTCTTATCTTTTTTAATAATAAAATTATGAAAAAAAAAGAAAACATAGGGACATGCTAATAGTGGCCATAGATATTCAGGAAAAATATCATAACTCTACCGGCATTATCCAGGGAGGAAAAAACGTTTGTATGGAAAAACGGCGGTGTGGACTCCTCTTAATTTTTAATTCCAAGGCCTAAATGTAGGTACTGTGGGAATATGAAAAATCAAACATTTATTCGAAAATAGATAAGGAAGGGTTGAGAAAAGCGTTCGATAATGTTCATCCTAATACGCACCCGCATTTATGCAAATTGAACAAAGAGCCGTAACCCAAATTGTGTTTACATAAAACCAGAAGCATCGTGTAAACAGAAGGTGAGTCAGTGGCGTTTGCAGTTATCGCGGCCATTTATAGAGCTGCGCATGCGTTTGTGTGTGACCTCAGTAATGACAGTCGAAGAGGTCAGAGATTTGTTCAATTAAATTGCTATACTGCTAGTTTATTTATAGAAATAAGATAACCAGATTCCTTTTTTGATTAGAGAATAAAATATGCCAATGTGCTCAGGGTGTATGAATTTATGTTGTTACTGGAATTGTGTTATTCTTTTCGTTAAAACTTTTTTAATTGATCCATAATAAGTAGTATAAAAACATGAAGACTGTTACAGGAAGAAAGATTATGAAGGAAATATAAAAGTTTGGACAAGACTGCCGTCGGATAGAGATGCACATCTTTTGGGCCTTGTGCTGCATAAAAATTAATATTTACTAGAATCTCCTTACCATTTATTACAAGAAACGCGTAAAAGTTTTGACGTAAGGCAAAATGATGATGCACTGAATATTATTATTATCCAGGAAGTTTAACGAACGATACATTAGCTCTGGCAATCATTTTATGATTATAGACTCCAGACTTAAGTGTCTGCAGTCCCTTCTGGAGATAGCGAGTGTCTGGATTGTTTTGCTTTGAAGTGCTGTCCTAAATGTGTGCTTATAATAGCAACATCAGTAATCCTGGATTGAAGGATCTATAAATGGGTTAAGATAGCCTAAGAATTTAACAACGTAGACATACACTACAATGGGCAGTCTAAAGTTTCATGATACACAGAATTATTATCAACTCTTAACGCCTTTGTAGCGATTTCTCTTCCTTCCTTAAAATCATATTGGCTGTTATATCTGCATTGCATACAATTTGGGTTGCAATTTGCATCTTCCCACGCGCTATAAAAGAAATGGCGAAAACCAGAAATGCTAAAAGCAATTTCTAAACAAACATGCTAGCAGCTAGAGTTTAGAGGTTCTATCGACACAATTTCTGCATAAGAAAGTTAGCCGTTAGTACAAGTTAGAAATCTTCCATTCCATTTAAGAATGAAGTCCATATCCGAGTGTTAATCTATTTAAATCGATATATAGATTTTGTTTTATATTCTCCAAAGAAGTTCATCTTCAGCGATAAGCTACTGCTCGTGATGCAGCTGATGCTTTCACGGTCTCTTATTAAGATAATATATTATGAGTATTTCACAATGCATAACCACGTAAAATAAAAATCCCTAACAATTAACGATAAAAAGAGGCCTTAAGAGGATTCCACACCGCCATTTTTCCATACAAACGCTGTCCCTTGTTTCCTCCCTGGATAATGCCGGTAGAGTTATGATTTTTTTCCTGAATATCTATGGCCACTATTAGCATGTCCCTATGTTTTCTTTTTTTTCATAATTTAATTATTAAAAAAGATAAGAACGTCCAAAAACCCAAAAAAATTGCCAGATTTTCCTCTGTGTTCAAACACTCAGAAAACAAAGGTGGCAACAAATATACAAAAAAAATAAAACATAGGAACACAGCTCAAGCCTTGCTTTAATTCTTAATGAAAACTACTTAAATCGGTTAAGTTTTAGAGAAGGAATCAGCGGACAACGAATCGATGATTTTCTGTTCTTTTATTATAACTTTTGTCGTGTTGTCTCTATCGCGCTCTGCGGTGGGAGACTTGAGTTTGGTGAGACAGCAATATATTTTCAATTTCTCTCGCCCCTGGTGTATCCTCTTAAAATTTAATACATAGAGAGCACGAAAACGTTGCTTGTAATTAACCTGTTTAATCATACAATGACTAAGATTCCTGACAAACTTTGCCTAATAGGCGAAGCAATTACAGAGACATTACACAGAAGACGTAAATAGTTTAGTGGACGACTGGTCGTTATCATAAACGGCGACACTTACAAATTCGTTAAGTAGATTATCCGTGTTACCGCTACGATTTTAGCGTCTCCACGAAAAATCACCAACAAACACTGACGTAATCCACGAGATTGTTAGCATAATATTGACATTGTGAAGTGGACAAGTTCAGGGATCAATATCGGATGGACAGGCTATAGTAGAAACTCGTAGAAACGCTCTCGTAGTTTCTAAGAGTGGTCCTTATTCCGTTGGCTTACAGGTACTGTTAAAGGTAAAATAATTGTGAACTGAGGATGACATCATTTGGTATCGAAAAATTCGTGGGGACAAAGTGACGTATTCTGTCTACCTACATAAAATCTTGACGTATTCCTGCCCACATAAAATGTAAATAAGGCATGGCGGAAATCTTTCTACTTATAATCACCGGATATGTGCCTTGAGCCTTGTTCTATTATAGCCTTATATTCCATCGTCTACTTATTAAGTTATACTGACATAAACGAAGATGAATAGTGCGATGTATCAATTTCAACGTTTATCTCGCCTACGGTTTCATGAAATTTATGATTACCTTAGGTGGCTTTTGGAGCTATTATATTATTGTTAAATGTTTCATCTTATTCTAACGCGTTATGCCTATTTGCGGTTTTACTTTATTGCGAGTTTTGATCACATTCATTGCCAGCTTAAACAACTTTATACACAATGAGAGTCTATGATTGGTGGTTTATGAACATAAATCACCAATCAAAAGCTATCATTACATAACTGTGTTGATATTATGATTTACAGACCCCCGGTTTCTGAAAGGTCTGTCAAATCACTGATCAACTAACACTGCTGTTAATTTAGCATGGATGTCAAATCAGTTTGAGTTTCTGATACATTGATTAGCCGAAAATTAACTAATCTATGATCATTTTTAGTTTGACTAGCGATTTGTTTGTTTTCGTTCATTGCTTCACTATTAACTATCAAAAATGCAAATTAAATGTCAAAAGAAGGAATTGCAGACTGTCATTGCTTTCAAAAATGTTCTGGGAATTTCAAATCTGATGCTTTTTGAAACATTGATCAGACGAAAATTAACTAATCTGTGATCATTTTGATTTGACATGCGATTTGTTTATTTTCGTTCTTTTGTCAGAATTCCGAATTTCAATTTTTCAGACGATATCGAATCCTAAATTCTTCTTCATTATAGAAATGAAATTGATTATAATATACATTTTTTGCAAATAAAACGAGTACTGCAAATAAACAGTTTATTTGCATAATCAACGTATTTCTTACGAATTTTTATTAAAACTTCATAATAAATGTGTTTACGAACCTTGTAGTAACGTAGTTTCCAAGAGAAAATGTAGATTCACATAAAAAATAAATTGAATTCACAAGTTAATTCACCCACAATTACCGATTAGTTGACACAGCTTTTGACAAACCTTTAATCTAAGATCACGGCTTGACAAGCGTTTCGGAAACCCATAATGGCGGTTGACATATCGTTCTCGAGTCAAATTGAATAGCTACCGTCAACTGACGCGCTGATCAAATTAAACTAACTAACCGTGCTTCTAGCAACCCAATTGTTACTTGACAAGAGATTTAACAGGCGATTAGTTAATTTTAGTGTTGTTACCAAGTTACCAAGTCTTGAGAGTATTTTGCGACATTAAATGGGTTATTGATGTCAGCAATCTTACTTCTGTCCGTTTACCTCATAAAACATTGATTCCCTCAAAAGCCCTGGGTGCTTTTTTTGGTTTTGTTGCGTTGGACGTGAGCATTGTGAAGTCAAACGCGAAATGCCTGGTCGGTCGTTGACCGAATGATTTCATTGTTTAGCGTCTTCTTCAAGATAACATGAAGAGGTGTAGCTATTAATTTTATGTAAAGCTTGAAATAAATTAACCGTGACTATTTGCCATTGTCAGTAGATGCATCTGTTTTTTTCTGCTCACAATAATTTTGAAATTTGAGATGGAAATACGAATAAAGAAATCCAAATTTAGCTAAGTCAAAGTTATCACGATTACGATAACAATAGCTAAAATGTTATATTATATCAGTTTCTAGCAAACTTATTCCACTAACTTCAATTACATATAACCCCGGGTCTCTGCGGTTGCGTTAAAGCGAGAAGAACGGTAAACCTTGGGGGGAGGCCTTTGCCTAGGAGTGGGATAGCATAGGCTCTTATAAAATGTACTTACAATGTCGTGACTTTGTAAAGCGAAATCTACAGAACTAATTCGATATAAAACACGGATTTAAAGCGCAGCGTATGTAAACTCGCTAATGTTTACCTAAATCATTAGCCCACGTGACCGCCGCACGTGTCCGGGCTATTATTGTCCGGTCGGACAAGCAGCTTGACGCAGTACAGTTTTTATTCCATCACCTACACGATGATGTCATCCAACATAACACGCTGTGATTCAGTTTGGTCGTGTTTTCGTAATTTTATACGCGAATATGGTAATAGTTTGGTAACTAACGGATTACGGATATGTTGAAATGTTATTGGCGCCGCTCATTAACTGAGATGTAGGTCATGTAGGTTGCAAGTTCTAGTTTCTCGTCATACTCATCTTGACAGTATAATACTATCGTGCAAATTATATAACCCGAATCACTACTTGAGTCATATCTTATGGAGAATTAAAATATTACATCAAATCTGATCATTGATCAAGAATATAGGGCAAGGTATTCTTATTCATAAAAGTATAGACAAAGACATATAGATAAAGCTTTCTCTGTAAACAAATAAATTCACTGATGTGTTTATTTCCTACCAGTTGACAACAAAGAAAGTTATTTCCAGTAATACTATTTTTATTCAGTACAAAAAGTGGAATGCTCAGCCGTAGCAAAGTCTAGACGTTAAGGTCGTGTGCCAGCTTCCACTGCCATATATGGTAGAAACTGTTCGATTATACGACACCGCTTATCGTTTACCGTCAACAATTCACTCACGCGCCAGGGCCGGTACTTACTACTTATACATTGACGATATGCCTCTAAATTCGGCTTCGTTGATGATTTCTGACTATTTTGTAATTAGTTATATTAGGATTTGTGTCGGTTTCGGTCCCGGCTTCTTTTTTGTTCATGGGCTCTGTGTAATATAGGAAATATAATTCTTCAATAGCAACGTGTTTCATAGTCACTACTTTTTGGGGTTTCCCAACAGCAACATGAAGCCCGCTGTACTCATTTGGCCAGCGTGTAGGGTACGGAGTGTTGCTCCAAAGTAGGCCTCTACATGTTGGCCTTGCTGGCTCCATTCATCGGCCCAATGTGTACAGCAGGCTTAATATTTAATTCCACTAGGGCTTTCAAATGTAGGTAATGGCTACCGTTTTCACCACAATGCCTACTTGTTACTTAATCTTACCTGTGAAACTTTAGAAAGTGGTAACCCTAACTCACCACGGACTTCCAGAAGCCGCGTTACAGGTTGTCCGCCATAATTTATTCATCAGACAAGACGTACGCTTCCTGAACGATATTTAATGCTATAAATTATCAATTACCATATGTCACCGTGAAGGTATTTTGTACCCTTCCTCGAATTATACTTCGATTAAAGGGACGTTTCTTTGATGCTATCAATTTTTATCCAATAAATGTGTTAGGACATGTGTAGCTGTAACGGATTTATTTCGAATTATAAGAATTTCAAATAGATGTATACCCAGGGAATAATGAGAAAAATTACTGATACCGTTTAGATTTTAGAACATAATTGCCTAAAATTATTATTAACTATTTCAATTCTTCTAAACGTTTATTTCTTTCTTTACAGCGCGGTTTTCCCTTTGATGAGGAAGAAGGTTCGGACGCGTGGAGCGATCTGTTGGTACGTCACCCCGAACTAGCGACCAGGTTGAGGCCTTCCACTTGGGGCAGAAAACGTAGGCCGTCCAGCCAAGACGGAATTGACGGTATGTTTCTTAAGTAGTAGAAATTTATATTCCTCTTTCCTCTACTTTCCAAAAATGTCGTTGTTACAAAATGACTTTGATTTGATTAATGATTACATACTTATATCTGGTAGTTGGTACAGATAAATTACTTGTTTATTAGTTTAAGCTAAAAACAGTCGGGTTTTTCGGCAACAAACTTATAAAATCGTTCTTCTATTACAGATTCTGCCGACAACTTCAGAAACTTCGACAGATTTCCCTTCAACAATATTCCTGCAGAGTTCAGGAATCACTTCCCTGCGGATTGGACTGAGTTCAGTCCTCGCGAGGAGCAGCGTCAGCAACCGCCATCCCCGCAGCACCAGACCGCAGCCACACAGACCGAAGCGGAGGCGGGACCTTCTCAGGATCACCTCCAGGCACACCTTCCACAGTACGGACTGAGAAATACAGTCGATCTGGGACAAAAGAGTGCGACCGATCCTAGTATAGTTGAGGGTGAAGATAGATCACAGAGATCTGTTTCGGCGCCACCTGATAATCGTCAAGAGAATCCGAATTTCGGAAACATGAGCGGTCAAGGCAACCCAGAACAACCCACACACCAACCTCACGAGCCCCACTCGAACGTGCGACACATACCGATATTCGTCGAGGGTCGCGACGAACCAGTCATAAATAAAGATGTGGATCACGGAACACATTTCGCTGATCCGAAACCTGCGTACGTCCCCCCACCGCAACCGCACATCGAAAGAGAACAGTATTATGCCGACGACGGACCGGCCGGATTCCCCTTTTCCAAAGGCTTCGATAGACCCTTCTTTAGACAGGGAGCGCAGCCGTTCACAAAGCAAAAGATGTATCCTCAAGCGGCAGCGTTCGCTAGGGGAGCGTCCCCGCAGAGATCTCAGTCGCCGAAACCGTCCTTCCAGGAGCAGCAGCACGTTCCGAGAACAGAAGCTCCGACCAAACCCCAGCAGAGACAGGCCCCGCCGCCACAGCGACAGACTCCTCCGCAGCAGTTCAAGCAGGCTCCGCCTCAGAGACACGCCACGCCTCCTCCCCAGGCTCACCAGCCGAGCCCGCCCCCGCAGCCGGCACCGCAACCCCAGCAGCAGGCACCCTCGGCTAATGATCCCATATCCAGAATTCTCAGTATTCAAACGGACGTTTTAAATCTAATGACTGAAGTCGAAAACTTTACCGGCACGAAAAAAGACAAGCGGTACATATATTTAGACGAAATGTTAACTAGAAACCTTATAAAATTAGATGATATAGAAACAGACGGTAAAGAGAATATTAGACAAGCCAGAAAGGAAGCAATAAAGTGTATTCAAAAGTGCATAGCCGTTCTGGAGGCTAAGGCCGAGGGCGGTTCGACTGCGCAGCCGGCGCAGGACGTCGAAATGCAGGCCACTGAAAACGACAAGTCCGCTGAAAATCAGGAGGCAGTCCAAAACGGTGATGTAGAAATGAAGGAACCTACCAAAGAAGCGGTGGAAACGCAGGAGCCACCAAAAGAATCCGAAATTCCGCAACCTGAAGCTCCCGTGCAACAACCAGAGGCGACAGACGAAGTCAAGAAGGAAGGAGAAAACGTAGAAATTAAAGTGGACAACACAGAAACTCCCGAGGCTGCCGTTGATACTCGACCCGAGGAGACGGCTCAAGAGACCGACGTTGCGATGAAGCCGGAGGAACAGGGGGCGGAAAAAAAGAGCCCAAAGAAGACAGTAAAGAAACGAGACAAGAGTAAGGATAAGAAAAAGGCGACAAAAGATAAGGACAGTAAAACTGAGGAGAGTGCAGATAAGAAGGAAGATGTAAATAATAAGGGCGATGTGAATGAGAATACTGTAAATAATGCTGATGTGAGTGTTAATAAGGTGGAAGAGATGCAAGTGGATGCTAAGAGTGACAAAACGCAATCGATGGACGTTGATGGTGGTGCTGCTAGTCAATAATTTAGTTTGCGTTAGTTAATTTTTTGTAGATACACGGTTAGACTCTATCGCACGAGGCCTAAATATCTGCCTTTCTTCTTCATGTTAATAATTTGTGCCTATGTGCTAATAACACTGATGTTGCCACATGTTTATGTTTGTTTTTTATTATTGCAACATTGCATTGAGATTGTTGTTTAGGATTTAATATGGTCTCGTCTTTGTAAATCCTAATATTTAATTAATTTATTGTTTATCAGTTATTGATAACGCAATTTCTCAATAAATTATGAACAGAAATGTTGTTTTTCATTTTTATACTAAAGTGTAAAATCTTCAAGCAAAGTTTTCATCAAATTAATTCTATTATAACGAGATTTATAGGCGCGAGTCGCGACAGTTAAAGACTTCGTCTGGCATGAAGCCAATCGCATGAATATGTAGATCATACTTAAAATAATAATCTCAATATTATATTGGAGACACATGTATTTTCGTACTAGTTACTACAATACAAACTGAATAAAACAAATCCTTCTTGTAAACTTATATTATTTAATAAGCAATATTATTAATAGGTTTATATATTATTATATGCATAACATCACAGTGCAAAATATAGGAATATAATGATTTTATATACAATATTACAATTAAATTAAATTCTTATATAATTTTAAGACTAAATCAAGATTCAGTCTCTTTAGCGATTTTGGAACTTTACTATTCTGCTAACATCTAAAAAGGGTATGGCCTTAGAATCCATAGACAAAATTACAAATCATATCGAGTATGTTCGTCCATCGATTCATGTATTCAATGCAAAAAACACTCCGCAGCTACTATGTATAGTATATGTATTCATTCATCCATCAATCAGTTCAGCTAGTGAGTTATTTCCACTGTCAATTATTATATCACAATTCTTTACAGCGCAAATAGACAAGACACGTTTGGGGGTCAGCAGAGACAGAACGGAGCGCAACTTTAAAATTATAACAGTTGCGATAAGAGATTCCCGCGTACCCTCGAGGACGCGCGAGCAAGTAATTTTAAAGTTTATTTTCAAGTGCGTTAATAAAATTCTCCCAGCTGCGCTCCGTTCTGTCTGCGCTGACCCTTACACTAGCTTGATTGTTGCCACTTAAAATTGCATCACAATCCTTATTAGCTATAAAAGAATTGTCTATGCCTCTGTGGACTCATATGCTCGCTGCAGAATACGCCTCTATGTCTATTGTCTTTCTCTTTCCTTTTAGATAAGTTACTCCCACTCTTTCATCATTCTATCCCAATCCTCATCGGCTATGAAAGGCTTGTCTATGGACTGTATCATATACTCGCCACAGAAGACGCACTCTGCAGCAACAATATCGTCTATCTCGTTCTTAATCTGGTCTCGTCGGGGCAGACCGCTGGATGTGACTGTGTCCAGCTCTATTTTGGATAGCACGCTGAGTTGACGCTGTAACTCGCCTAGCTTGTTGCGACGTGCGGGCGCTGTAATTAATTTCAATTAATATATCAGTGCTAAAAGTTTATTTTGTTAAAAAATTAGTAATAATAATAATACATACTTGTAACATTAATGAGTGAAATAAGTAATAATTTAATAATAGTCTACTTCTTCTTATTCTTATTTAATGGCACTCAAAGATGAAGGTTTGAACCATTCTGCCAGTGTTGAGAATAGTCATTTAACTTCTCTGTAAAACTTCGACCGGTAAGAAAAAGAATGTCACTGCTTAATACTTGAGCATGCTGGACACAGTGAGTTGTAAGCATTTGTCTCTCAATTATTATTAATGTTACTGTAAGGAGTGATATATAATATGCTTTAATAAGGTTTAGTTTAGCTTTGATGCTTATTGTTAGTTAATTTTTTAATTTATTATGTTGCATAATAATTTAGATCATTGTGTTTGTCATGATTTGATGTTGAGTATGTTACATTTAAGTTTTAACCTATTATACACTAGTGGAAACTTTTAATTGGCATATCGCTGTGTAATATGTATCTTATTGGAGTTGTAAATAGCTGTAAGTTTTCCCAAAATAGAAAAATAAAAAAATAAATAAATAAGTAATAATAATAATTTATGTCATTTAACTTCTCTGTCACACACTACGACTTCGGCCGGTAAGCATAAGAATGTCACTGCGTGCTTGAAAATAGACGCTCTTGAAAGTGCACGCTGGACACAGTGAGTTGTAAGCATTTGTCTCTCAGCTTGAGAGACAAACTCAAGCGACCCTTGACAATAAAGCGACATTAGTTCTGATATAGACTACACGCCAAAATAGCCTTGTAAAACAGTTGACGCAACATTGTAGCGAAAGTGCTACTCTACGAATAATAAAAACTAAGGAAACGTAACTCCCATACTTCAACCGTCCTGAGTTTGGTTCTATTCGCACACTAAAATATGGCAATAGCAACGATGTTAATTGTCACTTCTATATTTACACAAAATTGTGAACCGAATACATGCATAAAGTATGCATGTATTCGGGTCACATTTTGTAGACTCGTGGACATTTTTTTATACTTTTCCTTAGTTTTTTATTATTCGCAGGTGCGACTATTGCCTTGAACACATGAAAACATACGCAGGCCCAATTCTAGAAACTAGAATCTCACACTACCAAATCGGCCCAACAGTCAGTACTCACGGAGCAGCGGCTGCGTGTGGTGTCGCAGGCAGTCGGCGTGGTAGCGGTGCGAGCACGGGAACAGGTAGAAGGGCCGTAGCAGCAGCGCCAGCGCGCACAGCGAGCACGAGTCCCCGGCGGACACGAGCACGCTACGGTTGCGGAACGATTGGATCTCTTGGCGGACCTAAAAACAAAGTGTGGTAAGATTTACTGCAGAACCTTGTAAGTGTATTATGAACTTTAGATCAAAACTTTTAATCGTTTTTTTTATTACTTGCGAGTTGTGTGCAAAGTTTTGGAAGTTCCTTATCGCGCATTGCGAAAGGTCAAAGGGGGCTAGACAGAAAAAATTAAGACGAAAAGGTGTAACGACACTCTCTGTGTCATTGTGACGTTGTAAGCCGTGCGGTAGCGCATGTTTCTCTCTCTGTCTCTCTCTCTCTCTCATAGAAAACAAGTTATTTTCGTTTCGTCTTTCTATTTCGCATTGTTTCAACAAAAAAATAATAATATCGTCGCTACACCACACTGTTCAATGCGAAATGTATGTAAAAAAGTGTATGACAGGTTCTTTGTACATAAGAAATAAGTTCGTTCCATCCGGGTGTCCATTGACACTTCTCTTTTTTTTCTATAGCACATCCATAGACCAGAAGTGAGCCATTTTTAATTTTTATCGTTCTCTCTCCATCTCGTCGCGACGGAACTAAAGAATTACAAAAGTACTTACATATTCAGCAGATTTAGTTGCATCTTCCATTTCAGCTTTCAATTCTTCTATTTGATTGTTGTACTCCTGAAAAATAAACAATTTAATTTGTAATAAAAGTAGATAATTTAAAAACTAAGTCATTTATGCACAGATAAGAAACTTAGCAAAGTTAAAAAGTTAAAACTTTAAAATAGTAAAAACAATTTGTTGTTAATTACACCAGCTTTTAGACGCAACAGAACTTACTTGTAAAGATTGGCAGATGGGATCCCTAAAGTGGTCTATGGTCACAACGTCGCTAAAGAACGGAAGGATATCTTCTATTTTGATCAGTTGGCACTCCTCTAACAGACTCATAGCTTCTTTTAGGTCTTGGTTCTTTGTGATAACGTGTTCGGCTAAAAAAATAAAAATAATAATCATAATTTTAGCGAACACAATGGAAGACTCCTCATCTAGCAGTGGGACCAAAGAGAATATAATCACCACACAGTTTAAGTAGGACAGTTTAGGCTAAGAATTATTTTTTAGCTCAATCGAAATTTAAAATCTGATAGTTGAGGCCCATTGCACCAATCTGGATTATTAATAATTATGCGTCATAACACCAACTACCCTGTGCATTACAAAATACACAAGAATCAACAACAGAAAATATTTTCGAATAAGCCAAACAAGTTAAAAATTAATACAAAACAAACAAACAGAAAACAGTACAACTTACAAGTACCAGCATTCTACGCCTCACAACTCACCAACACTCAACCACAGTGTCCTCTGCAGACCCTCGTCATCAGGTTTCCTGGCGACGTCCTTGGCCAGCGCCAGGCTGACCCCGAGAGCCAGTTCCGTAGCGGTCTCCCATAGACCGAGCAACGCTGATAGGTGCACGCAAGCTTCGGTTAGGTTCTTCTCGCGGCATAAACTGTGGCAAAAGTTTCATTAACCAGTATTTATTGTTTTAGTAACATTGTGAAAATAGTCTGGGTTTCTACAAAATTATAGGGCTCAATAATAAATCAACTGTATTTTGTGTGGTTGATAGAAATGAAAAAATCATGATTTTAAGGCCCTGTTTCACCACTTCCTGATAACTGTCGGATAGGCTATCTGTATTTTATCTGACAGATACTCCATACTCTATCTGTCAGGTAAGTTGTGGATAGCCTATCCGACACTTATCAGGAAGTAGTGAAAGAGGTTCTTATAATCTTAAGAGGATACCCCAAGGGCTAGAGAAATGAAAAAAAAGTACGTGTAATATCTATAGCTGTCTCCCTTACCTCAAGCCTATACCGCAGAACGCGATAGAGACAACTGCAGAAAATCCATAAAATCAATGATTCGTTGTCCCCTGATTCCTTCTCCAAAACTTAACCGATTTAAGCACTTTTTTCATTAAAGATTGAAAAAAGGCTTGAGCTGTGTTCCTGTTTTGCTTTTCTTTGTATTATCTAGCCAAATCTGTTTTCTGGACGTTTGAACACAGCGGAAAATCTGGTCATTTTTTGGGTTTTTGAACGTTTATATCTTATTTAATAATTAAATTATGAAAAAAAAAGAAAACATAGGGACATTGTATTAGTGGCCGTAGATATTCAGGAAAAAAATAATAACTCTACTAGCATTATCCAGGGAGGAAACAGGGGACAACGTTTGTATGGAAAAAAGGGTGGTGTGGACTCCTCTTAATCTCCACATTATTTCCTCACGCCCCACGTGTCCACCGACACTGAACAATTAGATATTTCTTTGTTTATGCATACCATTGGTGAGGAGAAAGTATAGTGGTGGTTATGGGGTTTGGATAAACACTACCGTTCAGTAGTTTTAGTTTCGAAATCAACAGGCAACGGGGTGGGAGCGTCGCGCGAGCGACGGCGGCGCGTCACAATGTCTATACATCTAAATCTATAATATTTATATAAATATTATAGATTTAGATGTATAGACATTGTGATGGATAAGCCGTTTAGTGCGAGCGGCGCGCGGTTTAGCATAGCATAAAATAATATTTTGCATAAACTCGCGTAGACTTACCGCAAAGCATAATGCACGTCATAGTTGACCGACGCAATATCTTGTGACTGCTGTCTCGTTAAATATCTCATGAGCAACTGTGGATCATGATCAACATACAATGTCAACAAATAGTTGTGTATTGCTTTCTCTCTAACGTTGAAGTTTTGCAACATAAACTCTAGGTAGCGTATAATTTCGGTAACATGTTTTTCATCGTTCTCACAAGCGAGGAAAGCTGGTAGCAGTTTAACTGGAGTGAGTAAAGCTCCTTGAGACATTAAAGTGTTGACGGTCTGCTGTGGAACTTCTGCCATCAGTGACGGAGCGAACTCATAAAACAATTCTGGCTTCTTCAAAGACTGTAGCATGTTCAGGGCCTCACCATACGACTTGGTGTAGATATTCTGAGCGACAACATTCTCATAATCCTCATTGATGACTGTCAGCTTAATCAAATTCTGCTTATCACCATGCGATGACATCAAATTGTATATCACTGATTTTATTAGCTGCATACATTTCACCACTTTCGGTTGGAGTAAGAACACTTCAAAATCACTCTGTAAGTGATGATATTCCTGTGTATCTTGCTTACCATCTCGTCTTAAAGATCCCAATTCCGATAGATACAACTCAGTCATCCATATAACTATCATTGATATTAATGTTTTGTCATCATCCAAATCTTCTAGTCTTTTCTCGAGGTATACTTTCAGTGCGCCATACTTTTCGCACTGTAAGAACTTCAGGCACACAGTTTCGAAGCTGCTTAGGGTCTCTGCATATACTTTGGCACATTTTTCGTATTCACCTGGAAGTAAATTAATTTTCATTGAGAACCCGTTTTACATAAAAATAATTTTGAATGTATTATGTAGGCCATACAAAAGTTTTTAGATCCATCCCCACTTTTTGGGGATTGGTTTAATTACGATCAGCAAAAATGGGGAAAAGGCAATGGGCGATTTCGCCAAACGATTTTAATATTGTGCGCAGCTTATACAAACATACCAAATCATATTACTTATACAAAAAGTATCGATATCATTTTTACAAGCCCTACACAACTAAAATTACCTTTCGAAAACAACATTTCGGCCTGCTTAACATTGATCATATCAATAAACGCCGGGTTGTTATTACAATACTCTTTAGCCAGATCAAACTGTTCCTTATCAGAATAGATCCTCCAAACATTTCTCTCCTCCCTCGTCACCTTGTAGCGGAAAATTGTCTTCTCAGTGACAGCAAAGATGGTCTTTCTGATTGGGTCTTTGATGATGTTTTTCAACTTCCCATGCACTTCAGAGTAATGGTCTTCGTATACTAGCTCCTGGTTTAGAAGTGACACGGCTTTAACACGATCTGAAAGTTAAAAGTACTGTTAGTGTAAGTACCACTTATTTAAATGTGGTGCAGTCCAGTAGAAAAGCGATAACTTCTGAAAAACGGAAGAGCTTGATTGGAATCATTCTTTTTCGTTCCTTTCCTTTCCTTTTTTTAGAATTGAAATAAGAATGGTGAAATGTAAGCAAATCCGAAAATATAATGCGCTGATAGTGCTTTAACTAAAACTACTATGCGACGAGTTATACGAGTATCTCATTATCAAAAATTCATTCTAATTAAAATGACGAGACCAAGCACAGAATTTCTAAAAGGACGCTTATATTGTTACGCGTGTTGTCACCCGCGCGCTGATCTGTTTCGCATGTGAGTGACAGCAGTGCTCGGTCGCGCGCGTATTGCCCGCATGACAGAAAAAATTACCTATGAATTGACAGGGCGTACGCGCCGAAATTGACCGGCCCGCCCCGCCCGTCGTCTGCAAAGCGCCTTAATGATACATTACCTGAATACATAAGTAATGCATGGAACTCGGTGAGCACGAAAGAGAGTGGAACCTCCTTGGCGTCGTTTCGATCTGATGGATAGTTGATCAGGTCGTTTTGTGTGAACAGAGAGTTGGAGTTTTGCTGTGATGTTGGGTCTAACTGTAATAAGAAAATAATGTTGTAAAGCCACTTAAAATAGTTTAGAGATACAATATTTTTGTCCTTAGCATTTTTGTCAATTAAGCTTGTTTAAGAGGGTACACCAGGGGCTAGAGAAATGAAAAAAAAGTACGTGTAATATCTATAGCTGTCTCCCTTACCTTAAGCCTATACCGCAGAACGCGATAGAGACAACTGCAGAAAATCCAGAAAATCAACGATTCGTTGTCCCCTGATTCCTTCTCCAAAATTTAACCGATTTAAGTACTTTTTTCATTAAAGATTAAAAAAAGGCTTGAGCTGTGTTCCTATGTTTTGCTTTTTTATGTATAATCTAGCCAAATCTAATTTCTGGACGTTTGAACACAGCGGAAAATCTGGCCATTTTTTTGGGTTTTTGAACGTTCATATCTTATTTAATAATTAAATTATGAAAAAAAAGAAAACATAGGGACATTGTATTAGTGGCCGTAGATATTCAGGAAAAAAAATATAAATCTACTAGCGTTATCCAGGGAGGAAACAGGGGACAACGTTTGTATGGAAAAAAGGGCGGTGTGGACTCCTCTTAAGTCTAAGGCATGCAGTTTTGATGCTGTTGGTATATCAACTTATAGCAAATTGTTTTTCTTGTAATTGTTAAACCAACGTCAAATGTGTCAAAAGGGGTCAGTCTACTTGTTCTGCATGTCTAAAAAGTTAAATAAAATGATTCGTAATCTTCACACAGGATGGTAAAAAAAATATAATTAGAAACATTCACACTAACCTGTCCATAAAATATTCCAGGTTCAGTCAACCATGCAAAAGTTTTTGGTGTGTTGTTTTTGTCAAAGAAGAACTGTAGCTTTGAATACTTCAACGAAGACGGTATTTCTTGAAAACTCGTTTCAGGTCTTGTGAGATAGACATGGAAAATCGACTGCAGGGACGTTTTGCCATCTGTTATCACGGCATTCCCTATAAACTGGTACAGCCTTGTAGGTGTGGTGACGAATATAAAGTATTTGGATGTGTTGCTCACTCTATGAAACTGTATGCCAGTTATGGGGGAGTCCTTCTCTTTCCCTTGACCAATGTCAAATATCTGGAATGTAAGAATAAAATATCAGTTCCATGCTTACTATAAGATGCTTATAAACAATAATGTTTTCTCTTGAGTTCTAGTTTTTTTAATGTTTACTAAGCATCACATGGTAGGTATATTATACCAGTGTGAAATAATGATTGCATTGTATTTTACTAGAATTTTTTTTTGCTCTTGACATAAAATTTAAAAGAAAACAAGTATTACCAGTCCCTCTATATCTTTTCCTCCATACAATGGAAGGTAATTAGGCAGCTTGAAATTAGAGATAAAACATAATGTAGCACATACCATTAAAATAATCCAATAATAATAATAATATTTACAAAATTATATAAGGTTTTCCAATTTTGAATTTACTACCTTTGAGAAATGAAAATCATGATGAAATTTTATTGCTGGGAAGTCAATTTTGTTATAAATAGTAATAAGGTCAGAAAAAAAGGCAGCTGGGACTATAAAATTCCCTGCGTGCTCAAAAAACGTAAAATTATTATCCTCAAGTAAAGATTTACAATACATATGAAGGGTTTTTTATAAATTAAAAGTATGTATAAAATCATTAGCATTTAGTCCCTGTGTCACTTTCTCATTCTTTTACTGTAAAATAAAAAAAATCTAGTTGATTTTAAACCGACCTGTCTCCAATACTGTTGGCTTGCTGCAAATATCTTGTCATTCTCAGCTTCAAACTCAGTTTCCAGTAGATGTCCCTGCGACGTCCCCAACAGTATTGGTCCAGTAGTCGCTGTGGAGTTGTTCTCGTAATTCCAACCAACTTCAGTCACTTCGTAGTTGCGAGATTTCGTGACCGATTTCAGTTTGCTGTTGTTACGGTGTAGATATACCAGTTCAGGGTTCCCATCTTTGTTCTTAGCAGCGAATGCCATAAGCAAGTGATAGCCCAGTGGGTCCAGGAAAATCTGTGACAGCTTTGTATTTGGTTGAACATATTTTGTATAGTGGATTTCTGCAACAAGAAAAAATGATCATGAGCAGACTAATGTCAAGGAATTTGGTCTGTTTCTATAATAGCTCTATATTAAACTTGACAGTTTTTAACTAATTTAACAAACAAGGTATTGTCATAAATTACTCTTATTGAAAATTGTGCATCATAATATACTACGAAACGAAAAAAAATTAAGCATTTAACTTACATATTTTGCTGTCTTTTACATCTTTATAATATTGTGTGCACTATAAAGATTGTTTCATTCTGTAATTCATTTAAGTAATAATGTAAAACTTACCTTCATGCTGTTCTGGTTTCTTCAGATCTAGCCTAAACAGTTTACCATTAGCCATAGCCAGTACAAGATAGTCACTGGCCACCGCCACATGAGTTATCAAATCCGAAGGGTTGAAGTTCATCTTCTGCTTAGAGAAGAGTGGTGTTGTGTCTTCCAGCTGCATGTTGATGTAGCCGGAGGAAGTCATCTGGTCGGACATTTGTGCAGGTCTCTGGGAGACTTGAGAAGCCTGCTCATGTTGATCAAGTATGGAGGTCATCCTGATGGCAGTTGTGAAATTTACTTGGGGTATAATTCAGTCGTCGTTACTATACTTTATTAAATTATGACGTATTAACTAAACAATACAATGTTTGTACCAATATCAGGCTAAAGTCTGGTTCTTGTTTGATGGTAAACTAATATTTTAGTGTGTAGCAGTGGGACAAAATATCGCTGATTATACAGAGATAACTAATGATTATTAAACTTTATTGTTGGCTTATCGCTACTTAGGTACTTTTAATTATTGTTTTGGGCGGAGAAAGGGCTAATCGATTGATGACTAGAACTTAGAAAAGTTATGTTTTTAATGTGCGTAGCTTGTATAATCTTGTGTTCTGGATTTAAAAATAAGCTAAATTTAAATGAGATTAATAGATTTACCTATTCCTTGCGCTTTCTATAATAAAAAATAGCTTTTTGTGATCCTTTTCCACAATAATTATTTTTGTTTTGGGTTTTTTTTTGGATTTTTGTATGTCAACTGTCAAGTGTCAAAATGACTTTTTTTTTTTAAATTTAAGTCGAGTATTTTATGGCGGGAAAACAATATTCTATAGTACAATTTTCAGCATAGTTTTTAGGATTCCACCCACCCAAAAGGGTAAAAATGGAACCCTATTATGCTAAGTACTCACATACGATTTTGCTCGATAGTTTTACTCGAAATCGAGCAAAAACCACCGTGTGGACCGCAAAACTCACAAGTCACAGCTCGAAGGCTCGCATCGAGCCAGTTTGAAGGCTCAAATCGAGCCGGCTTGACAATTTTTTTGACACTAGTTCTTAGTATTCGACATTCGTAGCTAATTTCCTTCGAACAGGAGTAAAACTATCGAGCAATGCTGAATGTGTGTACGAAAGCCCGAGCCGTGGTTTTTACTCTACATGATTGCTCGATCGAGCAAAACCGTATGTGAGTACTTACACTTACTGAAACTTTCATTGGAGTTTTGGAAGGAACACAAATGACAAAATAGCACGTTTCTGGATATTGCATCACTTTCCTACACTTGTGCACGATAACGAATATCTAATGGTTAATATCCTACCGGTAATACACATTAAAAACCCAGTTTGACCCAGTTATAATAATAATGCAGCTGACGGGTGGTGTCCGCCATACAGGCTACAGCAGTACTACTACAGTCTGCAGTATGGCACTGGACGCCACCTTTCAGCAGTATTTTTTGTCTAACTCATAAGCTGGGCGTCCACTGGATCGGAATCGGAGCGTACGGAGCGTACGGAGTGTCGTCATTTATGAAATGCCGATGGGATGCGTCCACTGCATTCGTATTCCGCATCGGCAATTTAGTTATTCTTAGTCCGTCATAGCCTGCGTGCATTTGCATTATGGAGGATAGTGACGAGGATATTCTTGTAATTAGCTGTATTTTATCAGAATAGGAAAAGAGAAATGAGAGGAAACGAAAGATATGGGTTCATAATATAAACTCAAAAAGATTAGTTTTCGGGGAATTTTATACGTTATATACTATTATCTATTCTGTGGTTATATCCTGATTCATCAGAAGATGAAAAAAGATTTTTTGGGTACATTCATATGAGTCGAAAAAAGTTTTTTGAACTAGACTATATTCTACAACCGCATATAATGAAGCAGGATACTAATTTCAGAAAGTCGATTGTAACAAAGGAAAGGCAAATATTGTCTCTCCTCAGTTGGTTATGATTGTAAAGTTCTTCATATTTTTGTACTAAAGTAATGACTTTTAGATTGTAAAGTTCTTCATATTTTTGTACTAAAGTAATTAAAAACACGTCAGTACTTGAAACCATCGCAATCCGAATGACGCGTTCACTGCCAATGACGTCATCGGCATAAATTCCGGTCTCAGGCGTAGAAATGCCGATCCAGTGCACGCAGTACCGTACCATACAAATCAATACAAAGCAACAAATCCGTACGCTCCGTACGCTCCGATTCCGATCCAGTGCACGCGCAGCTTTAATTCACTTCCCGGCCCATTATATAAGTAGTGCATGAATGTTCTATAGAATGTCAACTATTTACACAAAAAATATTTAAAAAATCAATCAAGTTGAGAAAATCAAGAAAAAAAAAATTGATTTGTATTTTTTTTAAGTAAAATTTTTTTTTTCAAAAATGCAGTTTAAAAGCTCATTAAATGGAGTAACAAGTTCAGTAGTTCAATTATTCAAATATATATTTTTTTCAATTTATAATCGGTTTTGAAGCATCGAGATAGGAGATTCGAGACGTGCCGAATAGAAAAGTCACGATTCAAAGTCCCATCATTCTATTATTTTATTTTCTACATTCTAATTTAGCCATTTTATTACAAAAATATTTGGCACACGTATTAATAATATAGGTACCTATAATATATCCAACCAAATATTATCAAAATCGGACCCTTCGACTATTTTTTCCTGTCCGCATGGCGTGGTACGCCCCCATGGCTAAACAGCCGAAGTGCCATATTAAAAAAAAATGTCAATGTCCTATGTCAAATTTCAAATTTGGGAGAATCGCGGACTTGTTGGCTGCCGGTTGTAATTTTTGTTAACTTTTCAACTAATTTGCCGAATGAGACTGGGACACTGTTGCACGCCAGTTTTCTTGGCCAAGATTAGGGTGAGAGATCACTCCTTATGTGAATGCGGCCTAGATGAGGGCACTCTAGACCACATTTTCTTCTCATGTCAAAGGAACCAACAGTGTTGCCAGACGGCCAACTCGGTTTCTCCCCAAGTGTTTCCCGAAATCCCCCCAAAATTCGGGATTTCAAGAAAAATCCCCCCACAAATTATAAAAGAAAAATTTTGTTCATTATGAATGGGAATTTCACAAATGGATACGATGAATGTACACTATTTCTGCCATATCGTCCAATCTTTATAGAATCAGCATCTTCGCGAGCTCCTTGATCATTTTTATGGTTCCGTAAGTCGTAACCAAAGGGTAAAAACGGGCCCATAGTACTTAGATTTCGCCGTCTGTTCCCAGATTTTTTCCTCCAACAATCCCCCCAAAAAATTGTTCCCCCTAATTTTCCCCCCATCACCTAAAAAACCCCCAAATTTGGGGGGATTCCCCCCAATCTGGCATCACTGGGAACCAACCTTCCCTGTATGATATCCTCCCCCCTACCATACAATACATGTAAATACTCCATTTGTTGAAATGTTATGTTCATATATTCATCAAAATAAAACTGTGAGGTGTATAGTACTAAATCTAAATGTTTGTGCTTGTTTTAGATTTTTCAACATCCGTACGCGTCTCAAATCATACCTGGTTTGTTCATAACATAGACATAATATAATGCTAATATTATGTCTATGGTTCATAACATAGACATAATATAATGCTAGTTCATAACATAGACATAATAGTATATATTATGTCTATGGTTCATAAAGCCAACCAAGAGTCACATCAACCACTTTGACATTGGCAACTCACTACGGGGCCATTTTTAAATAAGAAGAAGAAGAAGAACTTTTCAACTAAACTCTGAAGACCGTGACCTTCAGCGTTATCTGTTATCGAAATAAGCGTAAACTGCGGTATAAATGATAGTATCATTTTAAACTCAAATAGTTAATTCCCACACGATGGCTACTAGCACTCTTTTAAAATCTTCAAAACTAAGTCGTAAGTATACAATTTAATATTTATGATGTATTATTCTTTACTATTCCTTATTTACTATTTTGCCATTGTTTACTAGAAGACAAAAAAAACGTCAATTTTCCTGGCAAGCGGGAATTAAAAACATGTTACCTACTCTGCGCAAAATGAAGTGTTGGAAACAAAATATATTTTCAGTCAGATTAATAAAAGTCAATTTCATGATTTTTTTATACCAGACCGAACATCTTCTCGAAACAGGTATGCTGCCCCCCCCCTAGCTAAAATCCTGGGTACGCCCATGTATATAAGATTCGATTTTGGAACGAAAAATAGTGGTGTTTGGCCACACACACCAAACAACATGTAATATTTTTCAGTATCTTTATTACAAAGTCTGAAGACTCTTCCGAGGCGTAGTTTCACTACTCAGCTCAATGAGCAGCAGCTTGCTGTACAGGAGCTGGCAAGGAGCTATGCCGAGGAGCATCTCAAGCCAAATGCATCCAAGCTGGACTTGGAAGGAAGGTTCCCATTTGATCAGGTATATTTAACTCTTTCACATTGGAGAATAAATCTGGTAAATCAACATTTAAAGCATTATCTAATTGACTGATGATTGTCATTACTTAAGGTGACGCAGCATTAAAGTAAAAAACTGTGTTGGATATGTTTTAGATTGCTTGCTTACTTGAAAACAAGCAATGGAACAGCAAAAAATAGAAAGGGCATAAGCGACAAAATGGTTTTTGTTGCATAATTTAAAAACCATAAACTACATTTCATATAAGCTATGGGCAAATTAAAGTGTATGGGTGAACCAATCTTTGTACAAATTTTGGAAGCCTAAATCACTCCTATGTTGGCAAAATAGGAATCCCTTTTTTCACAGAGGTCTTTTTGATTGATTATTCTGTGTTATAAAAGTTGACCAATCGTGTTATGTTATGGGTAATTCAAAGACAAAGACATGATGAATACTGACAATGAACTTTAGTTTCTTAGCTTTAGTCATTGCTGAGAAAAATCGTTATCACTACAGCCAAATTATCAAGGTGCTGCCTTAATGATAGTCACAATGCCAGAGGAGTTGCTTGTATTTTGCTGGCCTATTAAAGGAAATAGTCTCTTTATTATTAAGTCCTTGAAACTTTGTAAGTTGTCTTTATTAATTTCACTTGCAACAGTAAGCTGTGCATTTTTAATAATTAGCAGTATATTGTGTGACTTCCCCTAAAGTATTACCACGGGAACCTTCATCAAATGCCTCAGTGTGTCTACTGTATACATATACAGTAGACACACTGAGGCATTTGATGAAGGTTCCCGTGGTAGCACATGCTAATGCCTGTTCTATGCAAACATACTATTCCTCTTTAATAAAAAGTAAACAAAGTATAAAAATATGCTTTCTAGAAATAAATCAGTTTATTACATAAGATTTAAACAATTTAAGTCAAAGTGTAAATAATTAAGTTCCTGAAATAAACATAATTAATTCATTGTATTCATACATTTGTGTGATAGCAATAAATAATGTATTATGTGTGCATTATAAATAGGGACTGACCAGACATAGCTTTTCAGCTGAAATGGAATACAAATGTTTTTTCCAGTCCTCAGATGTCACTGAAACCCAACCCCTTAATATAAACCTTTTTACACAGAATATTCAGGAAAAAAATCAAGTGATGTTTAAAATAGGTACAATAGGCAAAATAATTTACAATTTTTTTGCAGACATTTATTTTTACAATTTTTTCTTATGTACTACATGATGTCTGCAAATTCGTTGCGCCAAAATTATTTTATCGTGCGCAAACTGTACATTTTTTATGGGATAAAAAGTAACATTTGTCCTTTCCCGGGTCTCAAAGTATCTCCATACAATATTTCAGCAAAATCGGTTCAACAGTTTGAGCGGAAAGAGGTGATAGGCAGACTCAGTTTGTCATTAATATTATTAGTATGGATGTTCTGTTATTAAATCAACGGTAAATTTTATATGCAAAAGTCTTGCATACTACTACTCAAGTATTCAGTAATCGCTTTGTAAGTCATTTTTCCTGTTGAGATATGAACCAATTTTCTTTGATGTTGTAATAACATTGCTAATTCATAAAAGCATAAGATTATCTATATCTTGTTATTTTCTTTCTATTAGAACAACAGTTTTAAGAAAGGGATATAATATTAACACTTTATGTACTGTATCTACTACTGATCTGATTTTATTATCTCATTAGGTTGATATTATCCTGGATTTCATAGGCTTACATTGTCAGCCTATTGCTTGTTTCATATAGGTATCATTGACATTTCTATAAATACTTTTTTAATTCTGAATATACTACTGTAATATTTTTCAATAGCTTCTTTTATTTTTTTACAGATAAAACAATTGGGAAACCTTGGCTTGATGGGAGCATGTGTTGACCAAGAGTATGGAGGCATGGGTTTGGACTACCTCTCTCTGGCTATCGCGGTAGAGGAGATCTCGCGAGGCTGCGCCAGCACAGGCATGATACTGTCTATACACAACTTCCTGTACGCTAACCTGGTCAATGAAAGAGGCACTGAGGCACAGAAAGAACAGTTTCTGTTCACAAAGGGCGCAATAGGATGCTTTGCGCTGAGTGAGCCAGGTAAAATTTTGCTACTATTTCAAGTTTCACTTCTATAAAATTGAAAACCTATTATGCAATCTTTTTGTGTGTGATATATGACGCAACCACTAAGCAAACAATACTATTATATATATTATATTATATATAAAATTGTCTTGACAATCAATTTCGAAATTTTCCTCACAGCATTTGTATAATTCATAATATAATAGGTCATTCACACTAAATAAGTATATAATAAAAATGTGAACTGGTTTTAAAATCTTACAATTAACCTGTCGACCGTGGAAAAACGAGACACAATAGAATTTCTATTGTGTCTCGGTCACCGGTGACCGTATGGCGCTTGATGAATTAAGAAGTTAATGTTACTTTTCACTCGTCATAATCACAATCGCACATCACAATAGACTATAGTTTGAAGAAACAGATAACTTATCCTGCAAAAAAAAACTTTTCAGGCGCTGGCAGTGACGTAGCGAACATCAAGACAACGGCCAGACAGGACGGGGACCACTGGATAATTAACGGCAAGAAGAGCTGGGTGACTTCAGCGGTGGAGGGTAAAGCGTTTGCAGTGTTCGCGACTATTGACCCAGATTTGAGGCACAAGGGACTTGCATGTATGTGTAACTCATTAAAAAACTAGATATTTTACTTTTATTTACTTATATCTACACTACTATTATAAAGAGGAAAGATTTGATTTTTTGTTTGTTTGTTTGTTTGTTTGTTTGAGTCGAATAGGCTCCGAAACTACTGGACCGATTTGAAAAATTCTTTTACCATTGGAATCCTGCATTATTTCTGCTGAACATAGGCTAATTTTTATTTTGGAAAAATATAAGGTTCCGTAAGATATTTGGGATTTTCGAACGCAAGGTTTAAAAAATCAACCAGAAAAGTTACTTATTTTGCGTACGCTGCCTAAACTATAAAAGATAGAGGCATAAAATGTTCTAAGTAATTATAGATCTTTTAAATATCTACAAAAAAGTCCGCGACACACTATACCTATCTATGTTGAGTGAGGCACAATAACCATTTTTTTATTAAAAAATCTAGAATTTTTTTTGGACTATATTTAAATGCGTTTATTTAAATCATGCTATTGACCCTTATCAAAATAAATTATTTCATCACTAAGTACAGTTAATGTAGATAATATTTGGTCTTTGAATGATTAAAATTGGACGTTTGGTTTTAATGTTATGGCGAAATTAAAATATTACGATTTCTGCTGCACGTTGCGAATTGGGCGTCAAGGCGCGATGCGCGGGTGTGCGTGCGGTAGGGGAGAGATTTAATTATCAGTGCCACAGACTCGCCCGGAGAGTCCACGTAAATATTACCTCGATCGTGGGAATCGCAGACACAATAGATTTTCAATAGTTATGCGACAGCCGGGTGCTGCTTTATTGATTTGATATAGACTATCGTGCTTCATTATTATAATCCTAATTTCAAAAAAGCTTTAAAAGTTATGACTACGAAAGTAATATTTTTAGAACTTTTTAAAATAAGTTTTGAATGACTATTATTTTTTATTGCTATTATAATTAATTAATTTCTTTAACTATAAATCTCCAATAGCGGCAGCCGGCTGCCCGCATAACAATTGAAGATCTATTGTGTCTGCGATACCCACGATGCCGATGCACGATGGAAGTATTAATGCATATTTTTTAATCCACACTATTTCTGCTGAATATAGGCTATATTTAATGAGAGAAAAAAGGGAACCGTATTAAGTGTTAATAATTGTGTGAAAAATCTACCAAAATATTCCTTCTTGCTTATGCTTTATAAATTATAGACTATACTTTAAAATAAGTTTTGAATGACTACCTATTATTTTTGATTGCTATTATAATTAATTAATTTCTTTAACTATAAATCTCCAATAGCGGCAGCCGGCTGCCAGCATAACAATTGAAGATCTATTGTGTCTGCGATACCCACGATGCCGATGCACGATGGAAGTATTAATGCATATTTTTTAATCCACACTATTTCTGCTGAATATAGGCTATATTTAATGAGAGAAAAAAGGGAACCGTATTAAGTGTTAATAATTGTGTGAAAAATCTACCAAAATATTCCTTCTTGCTTATGCTTTATAAATGCTATCGATCGACACCGTCACTAATATCGAAGATGCAGTCCATTATCCACAGGAGTTTTTAAATTCGCTGAATCCTTCTGGACTTCCACCACACGAACTGACGTTAAAAATCGGAATTCCAATCACGCTTTTGAGAAATTTATGCCCACCAAATAATATGTGCAATGGGACAAGGCTGCTTATTAAAGAATTAAAGGACAATTTAATTGTAGCTACCATTATCACCGGCCCCGCAGCTGGTCAACTAGCTCATATACCGAGGATACCGATGATTCCAACTGATCTGCCAATCCCATTTAAACGGCTTCAATTTCCGGTAAAAATATCTTTCGCATTGACTATTAACAAGTCCCAAGGTCAAACTTTCAAATTAGTAGGCATCGACCTACGAAAAGAATGTTTTACTCATGGTCAACTATACGTTGGCCTATCCCGAGTTGGAGCTGCTGATAATCAATTTATTTTGCTGCCACAAAATAAAACAACATCAAATATCGTTTACAGGGAAGCTTTAACCCAATTTTAATGGAATCTTTTACGCAAAAAGAAGTATGGTGTAAAAAAACATAAAGCGCAAAAGTACAACAAAAATACTTTATACAAAAACAAATAGAAAATTTCAAAATGTATATAATAGTAGATGTAGGTAAGCATAAAATAATAAAGCATAAAACTACAAAAAAAAACATAAAATATTTTAAACAAAAAAAAAACATGAAGAAATTGCAAAATATTATAAATAATAGTATCTTCTGCAGGTAAGGATAAAATAATCAAACATAACACTTAAAATATAAAAATATAAAAAAAAATACAATAAAAATGTGTTATATGTACATAATAATTATAATATAGTAGTTGCAGGCTAAATAATGTAAACTATTTTTATGTTCTGCTTAACTTAAAGATTGACTACCTTTATTTAAAAAAAATAATTTAAAAACCAATGTCCACCCGTGCGAAGCCGGGCCGGGCCGCTAGTCATAAATACATTTATAAATCATTAATATGGAAGTGTGTCTATTGCCTCTTTATGCTTAACCGATTTAGATGGAAATTGGTATGGGATTTTTTTGGGAAGGACCTAGGATAGTTTTTGTAACGAAAAAATGTATGTTTCAGCGCTATAAATGATTTTTGGCCAACATATTTGTGCACCTCATCCAGTCATTGTATAAAATCGTTCATATTTCAGGTTTTCTGGTGCCTCACGATGCTGAAGGCGTGTTTCGCGGTAAAAAGGAACCACTAATGGGAGTAAGGTGTGTACTGCAAAAAATATTACGGGACCAAGTCAATCGATATAATATTTTCATACACAATGCGAGTGTATACCTATAGGTAAAAAAATATGTGGAAAGAACCCATAACGCGTAGTTGAAAAGATCATTGACAGATTTTTTTTCAGCACATTTTGATAACACTTAAATTAGTAAACTATATTTGCAAGCTACATGATAACATGCCATACTTTGAAGCGCCAACTATACTCGGCGCGGCGAACCTTGATCCCTATGACACCTGACAGTTAATAACATTGTAATGGCGTCACCATTAAATTAGGATCATATTGGATGTGTTTAAAAATGCCATTTATAAATTTTACGTAGCTTTATGCCATTACAATGATATTCCATTAGAACTTTTAACAATTCTTAACATTTACAAGAAATTATCTCAATCTGAATTTACATTAACGTCCTGCAAAACTTACTTCATCACACAACGTAAGTTAAAGCTACGTAAAATTTATAAATGGCATTTTTAAAGGGCTCTAATATGATCCTAATTTAATGGTGACGCCATTACAATGTTATTAACTGTCAGTGTCATAGGGACCAAGGTTCGCCGCGCCGACTATAAATAGTAAATACTAAGCCCGGGCGCGCACTAGCGGCCAGGCTGCGGCGGCCATCGACATAGATACCTTAGTATGAAACCGCCATAGACGACGCGCACCTGGCCTTAAGAGGATACAACAGGGGCTAGAGAAATGAAAAAAAAGTACGTGTAATATCTATAGCTGTCTCCCTTACCTCAAGCCTATACCGCAGAACGCGATAGAGACAACTGCAGAAAATCCAGAAAATCAACGATTCGTTGTCCCCTGATTCCTTTTCCAAAACTTAACCGATTTAAGTACTTTTTTCATTAAAGATTAAAAAAGGCTTGAGCTGTGTTCCTATGTTTTGCTTTTTTTGTATAATCTAGCCAAATCTGTTTTCTGGACGTTTGAACGCAGTGGAAAATCTGGCCATTTTTTTGGGTTTTTGAACGTTCATATCTTATATAATAATTAAATTATGAAAAAAAAGAAAACATAGGGACATTGTATTAGTGGCCGTAGATATTCAGGAAAAAAATTATAACTCTACTAGCATTATCCAGGGAGGAATCAGGGGACAACGTTTGTATGGAAAAAAGGGCGGTGTGGAATCCTCTTAACGCGACCTGCGGCCACATGATACTTTCGATGGCCGCCGCGGCTTGGCCGCTGCGGCCTGGCCGCTAGTGCGCGCCCGGGCTAATAGTGTCGTAGTGTGTAAACGCGATTGAGCTAATACGCTTGAAGTGACAGGGCGGCGACAGCGTGTGACGTGACGTTGTCCGACGTGCGGGCGACGCTGGTGGGCGGCGCGGGGGAGGGGTTCCGCATCGCCATGGCGCAGCTCGACCAGGGCAGGATCGGCATCGCCGCGCACGCCGTAGGTGAGTGACGCGCGCGAAGGTGGTTTTACATCATGCAATACGATATACGATATCGGAGACGTGACAGGGGACATACTCGTATTATTTTAATTTATTATACGATATCCGATATCGGACAGTTGAGATCGAACATTAATTTATTCGGAAAACAAGCAGTCATATTATGTAAGTAAGTTATAGGCTAAGTAGTAGTACTATCAGAGAAGTTAATTCATAGCGGACCTACGTATTTTGATCGCGTTTTGTTAAATCCAGCCGACAATTATTGACGACTTACATTAGGTTGACAAAATTCGACTCAACTGTCAACTGCCCATGAATAATTTTTTTCGATAGTACATATTAGAACACAATTATTATGCTAAACTTTATGATAATTAATACATTTTTCATGATACATAACATATTAGTTTAAATAGGGACAGGACTACGGAACCACAGACATAGATCATCTTGATCTATGTCTGTGTACGGAACCCTAAAATCAAACATGTAAAAGGCATCACTTAAAATTTTAGTAATATTATTTTTGTCGCCAGGAATCGCGCAAGCGGCGCTGGACACCGCCATGAACTACGCCAAGGAGCGCGTGGCGTTCGGAAAGAATTTAACCAGACTACCCTCTGTTAAGGTAAGACTTGAATTAACTTTAAGTCCAGTCCGGTAAAGCTGCCAGTCCCTTATACGCGCGTGGAAACAAGATTTCGTGCGCGTGTGGAAGAGTTAAGCAGATGTACAGCCTGGCGAAAAAGAATGCGTTTTAAATGAGGGCGCTTTTCTTTTAATATAGGCAACCCTACGCTACGCTTGAACGCACTTTTGACACAAAATGTACTAGTGTTGACAAGTAGTGTGATGTTGCCATAAATAAAAGCCTTTTAGTTCCAGTACTCTTTTTTCCAAGCAAATATCCCTCTATCCATGTGACATAAAAACTTATCGTCTTCCCCAGGATCGTCTAACAGACATGAGTATACTCATCGAGACAGCGCGACTACTCACCTACCGCGCCGCCGTACAAGTGAGCACGAAGAACAGCGCCATGGCGAAGTATTACGCCGGGCGCGCCGCCACCGCCGCCGCCGACCACGCGGTGCAGATACTCGGCGGCAGGGGACTGTCCACCGAGTACGATGCCGAGAGACACTACCGGTGAGCTATGTATATAATATGTGTACAATATATAGACACGTGAGCACGAAGAATAGTGTCATGACTCATGGCGAAGTATTACGCCGGGCGCGCCGCCACCGCCACCGCCGACTACCAGTTGTGACTTTTTTCTTTTCTTATTATGGCACTTCGGCTATTTAACCATGGATAGTGTCGAATATACTATGGCGGGAAAACAATATTTTATAATACAATTTTCAGCATCGTTTTTCTATATTGTTAGGTCTAAAGTCTAGTCAAAGTCTACTTAAGTAAAACCGACTTGACTACTTGACTGTACTGACAGTACAGTCAAGTGATCAAGTCGGTCGATTCAGTAAAGTAGTAGACGCTTTACTGAAACTTTGTAGTTTTGTAGGGAACACAAAATAGCACGTTTCTGGATATTGCATCACTTTCACTACACTTTTGCACGATAACGAATATCTTATGGTTAATATCCTACCAATATTACACATTAAAAACCCAGATAACACAATTTTAGGAAAATAATACAAAAACACAACATCACTTTTTCACATTCCCAGCAAAACTCCTTCTTCCGTGACTTCAACGCGAATTTCAAAGCGAATGTTCTGAGTTCTGACGTTAAGTTTTTTTTAACAGGGACGCGCGAGGCACGCAGATCTACGGCGGCGTAACGGACATACAGAAGCGGCTCGTCGGCCACTACCTGCTAAAGGAACATGACGCCCTCTGATCGCTAAGATAAGCCTGATTTCATATCCAGGGTACTGATATCTTCCCAGTAAAAACAATTGTATATTATGTAAATATGCGTTAGATAAAGCTAAATAATAATAAATTAAAACAAATTTTTTAAAATACAAAGTTGCTGCCTGACCAGTTTCAAGTGCCTTGAATGTTTATTGGAATGATTGAATGACCGCAACGACTGCAGATGTGGATGGCTTAATCATTTACGATATGAATTAATACTTGCGCATTTAACACTATTTTATTCTGTTAAGCTATTATGCCAGGTTAAGCAGCAACTTTTTCTATAGTCCATTCATGATTCAAACTTAGCTACCTCCTTCTATAAGAGTATTCCTTGTGTTACTGGCATAAAGTTAAAATAATACATAATTAATTTGATCATAACAAAAGTAAATAAATACTTAACATAAATAAGTGTTAAACAAATTTTGCTGCACAAACATAAAAGTGAAAAGACAATTTAGACTAAGAGTAGGTGGATATAGTTTCATATATATACGTGGGAGAGCCATATTTCGGCACGAATGGGCCGGCTCGACCGGAGAAATACCACGTTCTCATAGAAAACCGGCGTGAAACAGCGCTTGCGCTGTGTTTCGCCGAGTGAGTGAGTTTACCGGAGGCCCAATCCCATACCCTATTCCCTTCCCTACCCTCCCTTATTCCCTTCACTTCCCTTCCCATCATTACCCTCCCCTATTACCCTGTTCCCTCTTAAAAGGCCGGCAACGCACCTGCAGCTCTTCTGATGCTGCGAGTGTCCATGGGTGACGGAAGTTGCTTTCCATCAGGTGACCCGTTTGCTCGTTTGCCCCCTTATTTCATAAAAAAAAATATCAATTGCTTAATTCAATTGTCCAAACCATGAAATGTGACTTACAAAACTTGTATTAAGTGTAACTGTCGGTTATTTAATATAATCGGTCATTTGTCTACTTCGTTTTAATATTTTAATTCATCACATCAGCATATAGTCGTCCACTGCTGGACATAGGCCTCTCTCAATGAACGCCAAGATGACCGATCTCCTGCTACTCGCATCCAACATGGGCCTGCAACTAAGCGGAGATCGTCGTCCCACCTAGTTGGAGGTCGACCTGCGACCTAATTTTTAATTATAAAGCATAAAATTATTATTTTATTTTTGAAATCTATTTTTCAGAGCATTCCGTGAAAATAAACTATATTTTAAGAATTTATGCAGTATAATACTGTCACAATTTAAGGTGTTTTTGCATTTAAAATATTTTTGTAAGTACTTATTATGTAACGTGAAGTAAGTTCTAGTGTAAGAAACTTTCTCAAGATTCAAATTTCGAACAACAAAGAATTATTTTTAATATAATTTTTAATCTTATTTTCGGCCAGCTATAGTCGACAGTTAAGTGTGCCACATTTTCTAGTCACTAACGTTTTAGGCTGGCCTCACACAGCCGGCTATATTTCATAATCGGAAATTCATATTATTAATTCAGAAAGACCGGAATACCATACAATATCAGTAGGTACGCTCCACACACATTCTGATTTTTTCAGATTATGAATTTCATCGATCGATCTATGAATTTCCGATTATGAAATTCCGGCTGTGTGAGGCCAGCCTTAGAAATCCCTTCATAAACAATAAATAAAAATTAACATTGTTAAAAGATACATTTTTTGCTTGTGAGTGATAAAGACTTTTTTAGTTGTGAGTGTTAAAGAGTATAAAAGAAAATCAAATCTTACCCTGTCGACAATAAACTATAATATAAGTATACATACTGATATTGAATTGTTATAAATTATTGTTATACAATTTGTTATATTTATGAAATATATATATTTTTAATAATTACATTTTTTTATAGCTTTTCCTATCACTTAGTACCTACATGATTCTTACCTATACCTACAATAATAAACATGCTGATCTTGGTTTTTTAATTTCTACCAAATTTTTAACGATGAAAAACTCCCATTAAAAACACATAGCATTTCGTAATAATAATATACGCCCGGTAGAACCTATACTATAGTTTATTCGCTGTTGGTTTTCTATGACTCACTAAATTTTACGCTTAACGCGAACGGGCTTACAGCCATTATAGCACTACCATTAAGCTTTAAGCGGACTACTTCGTATAGGGCCACACATTTCCTTAGGATGATGGATGTCTGCAGTGTGTGTGCAATTAAAGCGGGCGGGATACGACTTGATTACCCGGATATCCGGTTGGCGTCTGTCGATACGTTGTTACTGTTATATTGCTTGTCATAAGACGATGTAAACAAACTTTTTTAAAGGACTTTGTCACGGTTTATTAGATCTTGGGATTTCGGAAAAAACGTGTTTTGTCGATGTCTGTAAAGTCATATTAGCTACCTTTTTTAAATCTAACGTATCAGGTAACGACAAAACATTTTATATCCATAACGTCTGTATACACAATCACAATATCTTGTGAATTTTTAGGGTTCAGTACCCAAAGGGTAAAAACGGGACCCTATTACTGAGACTTCGATGTCTGTCCGTCTGTCCTTCTGTGACTTCTGTCCATCTGTCTGTCTGTCTCCTTTCTAGGGATATTTAATACACATCCTTCTTTGTCGGGATACGAACCCGCGACACGAGCTATATAGGTAAATACTAAATATTTTAAATACATAGGATTTGATGCCGAGGATTTAGGCAGAAGGCTGAATCAGGCTAGATAGAGCCTAGCTTTGTGCTACAATGTCGGGTTCAAATAAATCAAGAAGTTCCAGAACAGAGGTCACAATTAAATAACTGTTGCAAATGCGATTTGTCCCGATACAATTTATTGCCGTCTTAAATTGATGTTAAACCTGTCAGGCTTATAACGACTCTATCTCTAGATCTATTAGGTTGATTATCCTTTGTGCTAGGTCCTTAAAAGTTTTAAGGCTTTTCATACTGGATGCGTTTTTGTTATATTGATTTCGTTGTGAAACTCAATTGTATCAGGTTCTTCCTATTTTAACCGACTGTGCCAAAGGAAGGACTATATTTTTATATTGAGTTTAAGTGATTTTATTACATTTTAAAAGACATCTTAGTCGTGAAAGATTGGCTATCTCAAATCAGTAAGTAATCCTTTCTTCTTCTTCAGTTTAGACATATTTAATAATTATACTACGGCTAAGATGATGATGCTCTTCACCTTTTGGTGCTCCATGAAAATAGACATTGCCTAGGCACACGAGTTTCTTACGCCGGTTCTTAGGCACCATGTAGACTCTCTGAAAACATTTATTTTAAATTTATTCAGAAATAAAACAATTTTGATGTTTTTGCACTACTACCTTTTACTTCATCGATAGACCTTTAAAATTATTATTTTCGCAAACAATTATGTACTCTTAAATGATGATTAAAGATATAATTGTATAAAATTTATGATAATTATATTTAAGAAACAGGGTCTCCTAAAACACTTGAAGTGTACAAACGCCTCTAGAAAAAAATCTAATCGCAATATCGTATCCCGTATGAAAAGCCATTATAAGCTACATTATCAGTGCAATGTCACTGCGGTGAACAGATCTCTCGCATTACAGTAAGTGGTGTAGACGCGAATACAGACACTTGTGGACTCTACATAGAGATAATAATATCCCACTTCTGACACCTTACTATAAAGTATAATAGTACTTATAAAATGTAATAAAATGTTACAGGCAGTACAAAAAATACAAGGCATTTTGTTTCGTCTTCATTCTGTAAAAATAAAAAAATGTAAAATTCTTAATTTGAAAAGTGGTAGTTTTTAATTTCCAACCTACTATGTGCTAATCCTCTATCTACTATCTATAGTGTGGTACGTCATTCAGCAATGTACACACCCTATCTACAATGTCGCGATAACGCATCGATAAAAATCTTATCACTCCACTTTTACGAGGAGACGAATGTAGTTGTGTCTGTGAAGTGAAAAAAATAAAAATGCGCGCCAAAAATCTTTTGACGTTTTTGTTTTTTAATTTTTATTTTGCGTGCGGCCAAGACGTTACGGAGGAAGCGGTGAGTGTGATAAAGGTGTGTTCACATTGTACGTGCAGTGAAATACCAGACGTGGACGGTACACATTTAGTTTTAAATATATTGTGTTCGGAGCTAGATAAAATAGACAATCTAGCTGATTTGGATAAAATCGAGTGGCCCGAAAATCCCAATGGCTTGAAAATCGCTGCTACCTTTGAAGGACTTGGAATCTCTACACTAGGCAAGTAAGTAGTTTGTACCTCATATTGTGAAGTGGTAACTATAAACTAAACCATTTTTAAGAGTTTACGAAATTGTAGTGATGCTAAACATTGTAGTGATGGTTTACCAGGCGATATAGCCTCATTAACATTTATTACTTTCCTTTCCAAAATAAGTCCTTAAATAACATAGCCCAAATGCTTCAATCAAACAAAATTGGTTTTGGCTAAAATGCTGCATAATTTAGATGTACCCTTGTTCATTATAGGAAATGAGCATGGCTGTGCCAAAAGCAGTTATTAGCTAATTTTGGACTATAAATATAAGCTGCAAGCAACCAATACGCACAATGACTGCAATTTATATTCTAATCTTTATAAACTTTATAATATTATCACCTTATGTACAGAATTCTTAAATATCTTTTAGGAAGTAAAATTGAAATTTGATACGACCTTAATTTTGGATGTAAGTTATACAAATATTATGTATTCTGTGTAAGACTGTGACCATAATAAAATAGTAATCCTGGAATAATTATTGTAACATATAATATTATATTTCATTACTGGACGACGCCCGCAACTCCGTTGCGCCTAAATTCGTTTATCGCGCGGTAGCCGTACATTTTTTGGGATAAAAATAATAAATATCCTTTGCCTTTTCCAGGGACTCAAATGTAGGTATATTATACCAAATTTATTACATATTTATGTAATATAATTATAAGTAATAAATTTGGTATAATGTATACCAAAATATGTCAGCAAAATCAGTTTGGGCGTGAAGAGATAACAGACAGACAGACACACTTTCGCATATATAATATTAGTATGGATGTTAATATAAGTATTAGCTTAGTTATGTTACTTTTAAACAACTAATTATATTCTAGTAATTGAACTACCGTGTTTCGTGAATCATTTTCAATACCTACGTGTAAACAAAGTTTGTACGAGGTGTGATAAACTGATAACATATTCCAAGTAAATGCTGTTGCAATACATTTTATTTTGTTTTTGTTTCAATGGATACAAGCCCATACAATATGGGTGTTCATCATTTAGACATTGTTGCCATGGAAGTAAGGTCCAAATATGGTTTGCTTGCCCCTTATTTTATAAAAAAAATCTATAAAAGAAAAACTTGAGAGGTGTCAAGACTGTCAAGGGACACCCAAATGGAACGAAGTTATTTCTTATAAAAAACGCCACCTAAACGCGTCGGTTTATTCTCAAAAAACGTCATCTAGTTGACGCACAAGAATACTATCAACGCCCTCTGCCCCTACCATGCAGGTACTAATAAAAAAGTGTCGAGGTCAAATATCGTTCTGTGTAGCCTCTTTTACGCCGAACGCGCGATAAGGAACTTCGTTTCAATATGTAACATGACGTCACATCCCAATCGGAAGAACCGTAAAATCGTTTATCTTTTTCGTTAGTCCAAATCAAATAAAATATAAAAGCACATTTTCAAATCGCCTTTATTTATCAATCGTAAGCTTTTATTTTATGATAAGGGTAAAATACGATTTCCTAGGCCAAGTTCTCCTAGAAATAGGCACGCATTTGTTTAATGACGTTCAATACGTACTTATCAAGTAGCCTATTGCAGTACGTTGTACCAAAAGTAAATAAGAGTAAAACTGGAAATATCTAAGCATTCCATCTAAGTTGCTTACTTATTAAGAGGGCGACTAACCCCAAAAACCAAACATCGTCCTTTTCTCTTCACACTCACGCCCGTCTTTTATATGCCAGGTGAAAAAGAACGACGCGGATTCATCGCCAAATTAGTTTTTTCTCAATAACTCACAATATACAACATTTTAAAAATCCGCTAGGTCGATCTCTCAATGATAGAATTTTATACAATGTGTTAAAATATTAACTTAGTTCAATGCACGGGTATGGCAATAAATGAAAATTTCGTGAAAATTAGATGCATCTTTGTAAATTTTTTTCTATCGAGAAAATTTTAAGACATCGTGTTTTTGCTCAGATTGAATTCTTGGAAATATAATGTAGTATCTAATTTTAGAAAATGAAACAATTCGGGGCTTATTTTCAAGTATAAAAATGAATTATATAAAATCGATACTTTAGGGTTAGTCGCCCCCTTAATGGATAATTTATTTGTGTTAAAAACACAAAGACATCTAAGCAAAAGCCTTATAAGATCCAAACCACGCAGCGAGTTAGAAAACTTCATTTTAACCGACTTTCAAAAAAAAGAGAGAATAATTGTTATTCGGCTGTGGATATTTTTATAATATGTCAGTCTGTTACAGCTTCGTGGTTCGGACTATAGATCTCTCTCTGTTGATGAAAATTGAAGGATCATGTAGGATACGCCGTAAATCATCCTAAATGATACATGACATCATGTTACTAGATACTAATGGTACCTACTGTAGTTCCTACACCATTATAGACCTATTTGCAGCACCTATGACGTCACAAGCCAGTAATCTTATGCCTACGTAAAGACGCTTGATCTAATGGTTTATTAGAACTACAATGATATTTGCTATTAAGCTTTAACAAGGGCGTCGCCAGCCGATGGCGCAGGGGGGGGGGGCAAGTTGACTTTACCTACTACAGTCTACAATTCATACTTTACTCACTCTCTATAAATGAGAAAAGTAGGTATGAATTGTAGGTAAAGTCGAACAGCACATAAAGCTTTTCACTTGTACTACGAGCCTTACATCTATTACCAGATTTTAATATTATAGTGGTCGTTGTTTGCATTATATTTGGCAACTTTTTTAGAGTCTCTAGGAGGGGGAGGGGGCAGCTGCCCCTCCCTGCCCCGCCTTGGCGACGCCCTTGAGCTTTAAGAGCCCTAACTTGACTACATAGGTACTTTAACCTAGATCTCAAAATCTGTAAGGTCTAGAAAACTGATTTTTTGACACAAGTAACTTCAGTTCATAAAGATTAAATGCTCAAGACGAAAACACGATTACTCAAAAAATGCTCGATAGTTTCTTTTTTACAAAAAACCTTGTTTTAGACACATTTTTGCTTGGATCTTCGAAGTTTGCTGTCTTTTCTTTATTATTTTTTAATATCTAAAAAGGTATTGATAGAACCTAAATTTGCTCAAAACACTTTTTTCATAATCATTATAGTTCGTCTTTTATTCAAGTAAAACTTACTCGGCGATGATTCCGCGCCGTCCTTTTTCACCTGGCATATGAAAGACGGGCGTGAGTGTGAAGAGAGGACGATGTTTGATTTTTAGAGTCAGGTGAGCTCTTAATATAAACGTTTCTCTTAATTTATAGACCTATTTCAGTTGCAACTTTTAACCCATTTTTCGTAAAAATTCCTCCCGAATGATTCAAGATCTGCTACTTTATATATGCCATGATGCATACCTTATAACACTTAAAGGAGGAGATAAAATATATTAATCACTTCCTGCGCCTGTGCTGATTCGCAACACAAACATCACTTGATTGATGGCTCCGCAAACTGTATTCTATGCCTGATTAAAGAATCTTAGTAACAACAGATATTTCTATTTTTAGCTGAAAAGTATGCAACGACCTAAATTAAAGGATGTAGAAAAGTTTCAATAAGATATATATTACTGCAATGTTTCCACACTAGAGTGCAGCACTAGCATAGACAGTAAACAAAAAGTATTGTTCGACGTTTCTGTTAGTATTCTGATATGATGTGTGCAACATGTCGGATTCTGGTCGGATTCCCTATTCGTTTCGCTATTCCCTATTCGTTTCCAACAAGCCTTTCTTTCGTTCTACATAAGCCCGCGCTGGTTAAGCTGGTTATGACATTATTTCTTGCATAAATATGTAAGAAATAACGTCATAACCAGCTTATAGTATTTAACCCAGGGTAAACTTTAATCTGCCTAGGGTTAACTAAAATCTGCGTAGGTGAAAAACGACTCAAAGTTTATTTCTAACAAGAATTTTCTCAATAGCGGCTCTACGGAGAGAAATATTTTACGTGTTTAATAAATAAGAGACAATCAGGCAGCAAACCAAAATGTAATGAAAACGATATGATAATGATAGATAGTACTAACTACACACTATTATCTTGTGCGCGTTCCAGTTCAAGGTAGATTAGAATTCTTAAAAAGATTTCATGGGGTTTTTGTATTTAAATTATATTATTCATAGGTTTCCCAATGTTAGTATTGGTAATGATTGTAATTCAAGTTGTTAACTTAAGAATAGAAGTCATGCTAACGTAAAGCACGTAAGCGCGCGAAAAATGTTGGTCCTTCGAGACGGATGTTTTGAAACAATACTTTAGCCAGCGTTTTGTTTTTAAAAATAGAATTTATAATATTTTATGTATAAGATGCATTTCGTCGTTGCAAAGATAAAATCTCTCATGTGACATTTTTAAGTTTCCGAGAAAAACGATAAAAACTGTCTACTGAAAAAAAATGTTAGAAGGTTTGTAATTTTTTTAATGCAGATACATTTAGCATTTACAAATGGATATTTGTTGATATAATTATCAGTAATAAATGTTTAGAAAAGCCTGAAAAGTATTTTTTTAACGATTCCGCTGCACATAAGAGATTTTAGCTGCAAAATTTTGTTACATAAGAGATATTGTGCATTATTTTTTTGTGTTTTCTTCTTGCAACTAAGATATTTTAACCATTCATAGAACTTACTAAATTAAAAATAATCAGCCAAGTGCGAGTTGGACTCACGCGCGAAGGGTTCCGTACCGCTATAGAGCAAAATTTAGCCAAATTTTGTGTTTTTGTATGGTATATGGCCCCCCTTTCATTTTTATTTTATTTAAATAAGTATTATTATTTAAAGTACACATAATATATTTAAGTATTCTCTGAAAATTTCAAGTGCCTATTTATTATCATTATTGATATCAAGCAAAAATGCCAAAAAAATCTAGTTTATTGTATGGAAGCCCCCTTATATTTAATTTTTTTTTTGTTTTTATAGCGGCAACAGATATACACAATCTGTGAAGTTTCAGAAGTCTAGCTATAGCCGTTATTGAGTTACAGCCTGGATACAAACAGAGAGACGGACAAACAGACGGACTTACAAATAATTTGGTGACTAGTAGCTTTTTGCTATGGTAAGGTGGTCCACACATCATTATGGCGCAACTTATAAAGCACAGAACCATCTGGCGTATATTTCAGCCCTCTTATGTCTACCACGACTGGATCTCCTTTTTTGCCGGGACGTATAGATTTTAAGTTTGTTTCGAGTTCTTCGTAATTAAGAAAGAACTCACTGATTTAACACAGTGCCGGTCCTAACCAAATCTTCAGGCGGTGCGAAAACCAAAAGTGGCGTCCTTCCAAATAAAAAAATTGGGTGTCTCAGGTGGCTCAGGTGGTGCTGCTTATAGAAACGTTAGGGCTGCGGGTCGCAGTCGAAACGACGTAGGCTAAGTTTTTATTTGGATCTTCAAAGCGCCGCCTTTGCGGCAGCATTACTGCACATCGCAGGGATATGGGGGTGAGTGTGCTAACCCAATGGCGCCAACAGGTGCTTGTCATTACATTACGTACCAGGCAAGACCACATGACCTTCCCAACTGCCAGCCGCCGAACTGTGAAAGCGATCTGGTCGATACTACAACAGGGGATCACACATTCGAGGGACGCCCTTACCTTTGGTCATTACCTGCACCATACGGGCAGGAGGAAACCATCGCCTAGGTACCACTACAGTGAGGAAGAGGATGTTAAATTTTAACATCGAACGGGTATTTTGGTCGAGCTTGCTGCATTCGATAGACGTAATCACTAGGCGCGTAAATAGGAGGTTTGATGTACTGTTCAATAGTTGAATGGACACTGTCCACTTCCATCATCGTATGACCTTTTTCTAAATACAACTGCTAAATTACAATAATAATATCTATGGACGCTTCACACCACGTCAGTCTGGCCCTGTGGTAAGTACCTGAAGGACTTGTGTTACAGGTACCAGACAACGGAAATATATTTAATACTTTTATACTATACATATATTTAAGATTTTTATTATATCATACACATATTTAATACACATCCATGACCCAGGAACTTTGAAAACTTTTTGTTCCGTCGGCGGGACTAGAAACCGCGATCCCCGGCTTGAGCTACCGACGCGCTCACCACTGAGCCACAGAGGTCGTCAATGAAAGAAATAACGGTAGATATTTCCACGCGGGCAAGAATTAAAATTTGTCGACGAGTATAATATCTACTTGGGCCAGTCTCCTTTAACAAAAGACTAGGAAAGGAAGTCAATCGTCGAATTTAAACCGCCTGGAAGAGCAACTGGTCCATGAAGACGCTGATGAAGGGAGATTTGTAAATCTCCCTGAAACGCAGACTCGTCGACATGATGTGTATTCTGCCCATCCTAACCTACGGTGCTCAGACCTGGTCATTGACCGAGTGGCAAAGGTTCCAGCTCAAAGAGCAATGGAGCGCAGCATGTTAGGTGTAAAACTAGCTGACCGAATAAAAAACAGCACGCTGCGCTCCAAAACAGGTGTTAAAGACGTCGCGTCGGCATGAAAGCTGCAAAATTCAAGTGGGACTGAAATGGTTCCAGAGGACGGAAATGGCGAGATGCACTGGATGCCTACAAACCAGGCTGACTACCAGTGGGATAGCACTGAAGGTGGCCTCAAACTAGTAGTGGTGTGATGCATTTGTTTTCGTTCCGTCTCACTTCCAATGCGTCGATTAATTATTTCGCTTTCTGTCTAAAAAAAAGGCGCGAAATCTATGCGTACTAAGATCACATAACTTCACATATAAGATCAGTAACTTGCAACAATTTGAATAAAAACGGTTAGTGAAACCTCAGTATCATCTGAAGCACATAAGAGATTTTGTGTTGTAACTTGTAAGTTACTTTCAACAATTTGAATAATATTGGTCAGTGAATATCCTCTTATGTGTCATCTCAGGAACATGAGAGATTTTACTATACATATTATGCACGCTCACACATAGGATATTTTAAAAAAGAGTTCTAGCTAAGGCATATATGGACATAAGAGTTTTTGTAGTCGATAACTCTTGAAATTCTGAATACAAAAATGCGAAAAACGCATTTTGGGTAAAACTGCACATAAGAGGTTTTATCTTTGCAACGACGATTTTCGATTAAAAATATAGCATTTATCATTGAAAATGAAGAAGCACTGTACTGTAATTCTGCAATACAAAAATATTACAAAATAATAAGTTTAAAATCATCAAATAGCACTATTCCGTAATCCGTTATAGTATCACTGCTAATTTTGTGTTCAAGGAACCTGCTAGGAACAACTAATATTTGATTATCATTATTCATTATATTTTCAGGTTACCGCCGAATTCACAACTAGAAACTCTTAAGTTTAGCGGGAACGCCATTAAAACCTACTGGCCTGATCCGTTTAGAGAGGTACCGAATTTGAAGAAACTCTCCTTCTATCAGAACGAGCTGACGGAAATAACTCCTGACCTCTTCACCAATCTAGAAGGATTAGAAGATCTAGATCTTTCATACAACAAGATCTCGCAGTTCAATCCATTGGATTTTAAGCTCTTACACCGCGTCAGAAGGTTTAATTTGCAAAGTAATGTATTAAAGAAGATTCCATTTGAAGCTTTAAAACCTATGGTAGCTCTGGAAGATCTGGATTTGAGTAAGAATGGAATATACGATGTGCTTCTAAGAAGAGTGAACAGTGATGTACTGAAGAACTTGAAAAGGTTGAATTTGAACGGGAATAGAATAAGATCTATATCCAAAGAGTCGTTTCCAGAAGATAATGTTATGTAAGTATAATGTTAATGGAATATAAAATACTTACTTCACTTTATAATTTTTTAGGGCAATAATATAGGGCAAATCCCAAATAATAATAATTTATACCGGAGCTATACTTAAAAACATAATGTTAACAAAAACTAAGTGCTATACCTAGCTAAAAAGTTTGCCTATAGCAGGGGTGGCCAACTTGATTAGATGTACTGTTTACTAACGAAACCCTGTGCGATCTACCAAGTATATACTTCTTGAAATCTTAAATGAAACAGCATAGTTTAGCTTATTGGTCTGGTAGTCTGGTCTAATTATTTATATTTTTCGCCTGGCCACGATCGACTGGACTAACAGTCGCAATCGA